>NW_024391378.1:0-2223 GCF_016617805.1 Bactrocera tryoni
TTTTTTTTATTTTTGCTTTGTTTTTATGTTTGTAAATTGAATATTTTTTTAATAAAAACATATTTATTTTTTCGAATTTATACTGAATTATTATTTTGATAAAAGCACCGCAAGTGCATACATATAAGAATGGTCATATATATGCACCAATTGTGCATATAAGAGAGTTTTTGATATATGCACCAATGGTGCATATAAGCGAAGTTTGGATACAAGAATACTCGTTTATAAGCACCAAATTTTGTGCATTTTTGCTAATGCTTATATCCGATAAATACTGTAATATTATATATTCTAAATCTGGAGGAATTGCTCTGTCCAATCATATCACTTAACCCTGAAATTGTGGGATGGTATACTAAAGCCGGCCGCTTATTTTTATGTTTAGAGTATATATTTAAAAAAACAAAATGAAAAACGTGAAAAAGTTTAGTGAAACATTGAAAAATACTATAGGGGTATTCCTTTGCTTTTGTAAAACTCTTGCACGGTGCACGAATTGTAGAATTTTCCAGAAAATTATTTGCAATGGCTGTAAAATATGTCAGACCAAAACCACGATTATTTTCGTGTAATGACACGTAAAAAAGTAATTGAAACCCTGTGCTAGCTGTCATTATACTCAAATACATATACGTTAAATTGTTCAAAAAAGTAAATTATAAATAGATTTTATAATTTCTATTTAATTTACAAAGATTTGTTACAGTTTTTTTTTTTTTTTTGTTAAGAATGAATGCAGAAGGTGCGCCAATAGCCATGCATAATAGTCATTTACAATAAATTTACCGAATCAGCCGTTCATATATCAAGAGAATCCTCCTTATGTGTTATTGATAAAAATTTTTGAATTTTTAATCGGGAATATTTCAAAAAATATAAGCTTCTTTATCAGCACATACCACATTTATACCGAAATTCGTGTTTTTTACCCGACCGCCAAAGCAATCGGAATCGTGCCTAAAATATAAGTAAACAGGTCTATTCATTTGTTTTAATCTATCAGTTGTTATAACAAATGATATATCAGAGGAACTTGAGGCTTTGTTGGTAAAATAACGTTAGACTTAGAGGTCTTGGTTAATTAAAAATGGTTTTAATTTTCAGATTTGGGAACAAGAAGTTAGTGTGTAAACTGGCACTTAGAAACTTTTCTGGATATTCGTTACGGGGCATCTCGACAGGCAAAAATGTATGGCATACTAACTGTCTCTGGAGGATAGAGTCATGTGTAGAAGTTCACGCAAGTGAGGAAAGTTTACTGATCGCCATTCACTTGGGAGTGGCCAGAAACGATTCTTTTACATATGACTCAAGCAGCTCACAACTTCCGGTCTTTGACCAAGTATCCTCTGGGTAGCCTAAGAACATCCGTTTGAAGGCGAGCTAAAGTGAGAAGGCGAAACGTCACCTGCATAGGGTTGTGCGCTGGACGTCTAGCCACAATCCGCATCAAAGCGAGGTGCTTCAACATATCGCTGATTTGCGCCCACGCCCCGTCGGAAGAGAAGGACGATGTGACCAAAGATGCCTTTTATGAGTGCTTCGAGCGCACTTATGAGGGCTGCCCGCGCCACGTTGTCAAAATCGTGCTTGGCGACTTTAACGCCAGGGTGGGCAAAGAAGGTAGCTTTGGCGCTACGGTCGGTAAATTCAGCCTCCACAACGAAACATCCCCAAATGGGTTGAGGCTAATCGACTTCGCCGGGGCCCGAAATATGGCTATCTGTAGTATTAGATTCCAGCATAAGAAGATTCATCAAGCTACCTGGCTGTCTCCGGATCGAAAAAATACCAACCAGATCGATCATGTTGTGATAGACGGAAGACACGTCTCCACTGTTTTAGATGTGCGTGCGCTCCGAGGTGCTAACATCGACTCGGACCAATATCTTGTTGCAGCTAAAATTCGCACCCGCCTCTGTGCAGCAAAAAACGCACGCCAACAAACACAAGGAAGGTTCGACGTCGAGAAGCTGCAATCACAACAGACAGCCGAACGATTTTCTACTCGGCTTGCACTCCTGCTCTCTGAGAGCACTAGTCAACAGCTCGGTATAAGGGAACTGTGGGACGGCATTTCAAACTCCTTACGTACAGCTGCAACCGAAACCATTGGTTTTCGGAAAGTGCAAAAGAACAGCTGGTACGACGAGTAGTGTCGTCAGGCAACGTTACGATCGACCACAACACGTAGCAATACGTAACTGAACGAAGCAACAA
>NW_024391379.1:0-3810 GCF_016617805.1 Bactrocera tryoni
GTCGAATAAATTTTTTAAAATTTGAATTAATAATCCAACCTGTGCAATTTATTTGACCCACCTACGTCGAATACTTTAGCCGCTGGAGCGTTTAAAATTTGAAACAAAAATGTGATTTTTCTCAAAAAACTACATTTGTTTGTGAACACAATTGCCACGCTCCTGGTAGGGATAGAGAATAGATTGAGGGCTTTTCTAAAAGCTCTTTTAATAATCCAACCTGTGCAATTTATTTGACCCACCTACGTCGAATACTTTAGCCGCTGGAGCGTTTAAAATTTGAAACAAAAATGTGATTTTTCTCAAAAAACTACATTTGTTTGTGTACACAATTGCCACGCTCCTCGTAGGGATAGAGGATAGATTGAGGGCTTTTCTAAAAGCTCTTTTAATAATCTAACCGGTGCAATTTATTTGACCCACCTACGTCGAATACTTTAGCCGCTGGAGCGTTTAAAATTTGAAACAAAAATGTGATTTTTCTCAAAAAACTACATTTGTTTGTGAACACAATTGCCACGCTCCTGGTAGGGATAGAGGATAGATTGAGGGCTTTTCTAAAAGCTCTTTTAATAATCTAACCGGTGCAATTTATTTGACCCACCTACGTCGAATACTTTAGCCGCTGGAGCGTTTAAAATTTGAAACAAAAATGTGATTTTTCTCAAAAAACTACATTTGTTTGTGAACACAATTGCCACGCTCCTGGTAGGGATAGAGAATAGATTGAGGGCTTTTCTAAAAGCTCTTTTAATAATCTAACCGGTGCAATTTATTTGACCCACCTACGTCGAATACTTTAGCCGCTGGAGCGTTTAAAATTTGAAACAAAAATGTGATTTTTCTCAAAAAACTACATTCGTTTGTGAACACAATTGCCACGCTCCTCGTAGGGATAGAGGATAGATTGAGGGCTTTTCTAAAAGCTCTTTTAATAATCTAACCGGTGCAATTTATTTGACCCACCTACGTCGAATACTTTAGCCGCTAGAGCGTTTAGAAGGTTGAAACAAAAATGTGATTTTTCTCAAAAAACTACATTTGTTTGTGAACACAATTGCCACGCTCCTGGTAGGGATAGAGGATAGATTGAGGGCTTTTCTAAAAGCTCTTTTAATAATCTAACCGGTGCAATTTATTTGACCTACCTACGTCGAATACTTTAGCCGGTGGAGCGTTTAAAATTTGAAACAAAAATGTGATTTTTCTCAAAAAACTACATTCGTTTGTGAACACAATTGCCACGCTCCTCGTAGGGATAGAGGATAGATTGAGGGCTTTTCTAAAAGCTCTTTTAATAATCTAACCGGTGCAATTTATTTGACCCACCTACGTCGAATACTTTAGCCGCTAGAGCGTTTAAAATTTGAAACAAAAATGTGATTTTTCTCAAAAAACTACATTTGTTTGTGAACACAATTGCCACGCTCCTCGTAGGGATAGAGGATAGATTGAGGGCTTTTCTAAAAGCTGTTTTAATAATCTAACCGGTGCAATATATTTGACTCACCTTAATTAATTAATTTGACCCACCTACGTCGAATTCTTTAGCCCCTAGAGCGTTTACAATGTTGAAACAAAAATGTGATTTTTCTCAAAAAACTACATTTGTTTGTGTACACAATTGCCACGCTCCTGGTAGGGATAGAGGATAGATTGAGGGCTTTTCTAAAAGCTCTTTTAATAATCTAACCTGTGCAATTTGTTTGACCCACCTGCGTCGAATTCTTTAGCCGCTAGAGCGTTTAGAAGGTTGAAACAAAAATGTGATTTTTCTCAAAAAACTACATTCGTTTGTGAACACAATTGCCACGCTCCTCGTAGGGATAGAGGATAGATTGAGGGCTTTTCTAAAAGCTCTTTTAATAATCTAACCGGTGCAATTTATTTGACCCACCTACGTCGAATTCTTTAGCCGCTAGAGCGTTTACAATGTTGAAACAAAAATGTGATTTTTCTCAAAAATCTACATTTGTTTGCGGATACTATTTCCACGCTCCTGGTAGGGATAGAGGATAGATTGAGGGCCTTTCTAAAAGCTCTTTTAATAATCCAACCGGTGCATATTTATAACCCAACTACGTCGAATTCTTTAGCCGATAGACCGTTTACAATGTTGAAACAAAAATGTGATTTTTCTCTAAAAACTACATTTGTTTGTGAACACGATTGCCACGACACTCCTGGTAGGGATAGAGGATAGATTGAGGGCTTTTCTAAAAGCTCTTTTAATAATCTAACCGGTGCAATTTATTTGACCCACCTACGTCGAATACTTTAGCAGCTAGAGCGTTTAGAAAGTTGAAACAAAAATGTGATTTTTCTCAAAAAACTACATTTGCTTGTGAACACAATTGCCACGCTCCTCGTAGGGATAGAGGATAGATTGAGGGCTTTTCTAAAAGCTCTTTTAATAATCTAACCGGTGCAATTTATTTGACCCACCTACGTCGAATACTTTAGCCGCTAGAGCGTTTAGAAAGTTGAAACAAAAATGTGATTTTTCTCAAAAAACTACATTTGCTTGTGAACACAATTGCCACGCTCCTCGTAGGGATAGAGGATAGATTGAGGGCTTTTCTAAAAGCTCTTTTAATAATCTAACCGGTGCAATTTATTTGACCCACCTACGTCGAATTCTTTAGCCGCTAGAGCGTTTACAATGTTGAAACAAAAATGTGATTTTTCTCAAAAAACTACATTTGTTTGTGAACACTATTGCCACGCTCCTGGTAGGGATAGAGGATAGATTGAGGGCTTTTCTAAAAGCTCTTTTAATAATCTAACCGGTGCAATTTATTTGACCCACCTACGTCGAATACTTTAGCCGCTAGAGCGTTTAAAATTTGAAACAAAAATGTGATTTTCTCAAAAAACTACATTTGTTTGTGAACACTATTGCCACGCTCCTGGTAGGGATAGAGGATAGATTGAGGGCTTTTCTAAAAGCTCTTTTAATAATCTAACCTGTGCAATTTATTTGACCCACCTACGTCGAATAAATTTTTTAAAATTTGAATTAATAATCCAACCTGTGCAATTTATTTGACCCACCTACGTCGAATACTTTAGCCGCTGGAGCGTTTAAAATTTGAAACAAAAATGTGATTTTTCTCAAAAAACTACATTTGTTTGTGAACACAATTGCCACGCTCCTCGTAGGGATAGAGGATAGATTGAGGGCTTTTCTAAAAGCTCTTTTAATAATCTAACCGGTGCAATTTATTTGACCCACCTACGTCGAATACCTTAGCCGCTAGAGCGTTTAAAATTTGAAACAAAAATGTGATTTTCTCAAAAAACTACATTCGTTTGTGAACACAATTGCCACGCTCCTCGTAGGGATAGAGGATAGATTGAGGGCTTTTCTAAAAGCTCTTTTAATAATCTAACCGGTGCAATTTATTTGACCCACCTACGTCGAATTCTTTAGCCGCTAGAGCGTTTAGAAGGTTGAAACAAAAATGTGATTTTCTCAAAAAACTACATTTGTTTGTGAACACAATTGCCACGCTCCTGGTAGGGATAGAGGATAGATTGAGGGCTTTTCTAAAAGCTCTTTTAATAATCTAACCGGTGCAATTTATTTGACCCACCTACGTCGAATTCTTTAGCCGCTAGAGCGTTTAGAAGGTTGAAACAAAAATGTGATTTTCTCAAAAAACTACATTTGTTTGTGAACACAATTGCCACGCTCCTGGTAGGGATAGAGGATAGATTGAGGGCTTTTCTAAAAGCTCTTTTAATAATCTAACCGGTGCAATATATTTGACCCACCTACGTCGAATTCTTTAGCCGCTAGAGCGTTTA
>NW_024391380.1:0-804 GCF_016617805.1 Bactrocera tryoni
TTCGCAGGCATTGCGCAGAAAAGGCATCACGCTTTGGTGATGCCAGTGCTCGCAATGACTCTGCCGTATATGGTAGAATGAGGCACTCCGCAGGCATTGCGCAGAAAAGGCGTCACACTTCGGTGTGATGCCAGTGCTCGCAATGACTGCCTATACCGTAGAGGGTACTTCGCAGGCATTGCGCAGAAAAGGCATCACATTTCGGTGTGGTGCCAGTGCTCGCTATGACTGCCTATACCGTAGAGGGTACTTCGCAGGCATTGCGTAGAAAAGGCATCACGCTTCGGTGATTCCAGTGCTCGCAATGACTCTGCCGTTTCGCAAAAGCTCGAGCGTTACTATGAGGAGTACAGCTGCGCTGCCTCGAACAGCATCAGGACCGCTGCTTACGTACCGTAGGGCACCGTTATTAAAAAAACTAACGTGACTAACAGGCGACACGTAAGTGGAGTACAGTGAGAGTTGATAGCAGGAGGCCAACGAAGACGGTTGGCTATTAATAAAATCTCTCCTACACAGAGAGCCCGTTCGTTTTCATCACCGTGCCAGCTTCAACAAGCGTCAACGCCTGGCTCGCCAATCTCGTTCGTTTTCATCACTACTGTACACATCACGTTGGTCTGGCTGTCCACATAAGGGGTGGGGTGTGGATACATCTTTACGAGGATAAAGCTCCTTTTTTTTTGCTAAGGGTTCGTGGGTCCCAAGGCTGACCCTGGAGCGGCTGAGCATACCTCAGCTATGGACGAAAACCCATTACAGTACCGTAATAAAACCCAGGAAACATTTTTTTGGTATGTGGTA
>NW_024391381.1:0-599 GCF_016617805.1 Bactrocera tryoni
CAACTTGATATTGATTTCTTAATGTGTACATGCCAGAAAATCGGTTTATAACTAAATGTAAAATTGTGGAATTTTTCCAAATGCACTGCCGTTATGGTCTTATGTTAACATGAGTAAGATGGTGAGGGTTAATTAGTTAACTTGATATGTGAAGCTAATGATTTGAAGCAACTTGATATGTATTTCTAAATGTGTACATTCAAGAAAGACGGTTTTATACCTAACTGTAAAATTGTGGAATTTTTAAAATCGCACAACTCTTATGGCTTTATGCGAACTTTAGTAAGATGAAGAAAGTTAATTAACTTTAATATGTGATGCTAATGATTTGGAGCAACTTGGTATGGATTTCTAAATGTGTACATGCCAGAAAATCGGTTTTATAACTAAATGTAAAATTGTGGAATTTTTCCAAATGCACTGCCGTTTTGGCTTTATGCCAACTTTAGTAAGATGAAGAAAGTTAATTAACTTTAATATGTGAATTTAATAATTTGAAACAACTTGATATGGATTTCTAAAAGTGTACATGCCAGAATATCGGTTTTATACCTAAATGTAAAATTGTGGAATTTTTCCAAATGCACTGCCGTTTATGG
>NW_024391382.1:0-3570 GCF_016617805.1 Bactrocera tryoni
TATTTCTGTTAATTGCCGTTTTAGCCGTTTTGATGTTATTGGAGCTTTCATAGAGTTGTCGTATAGCCATAACGACAGTGTCTTTGGAGCAATTTCACAATCTTAAGTTAAGGTGTAGAATCGATTTTTCGATACATACATATTATGCAATCGATATCAAGATGCGTAAAAATATGAACTTTACATATTTATGCTAACTCGCCGTTTTGATGTTATTGGAGTTGTCATAGAGTTGTCGTATAGCCATAACGACAGTGTCTTTGGAGCAATTTCACAATCTTAAGTTAAGGTGTAGAATCGATTTTTCGATACATACATATTATGCAATCGATATCAAGATGCGTAAAAATATGAACTTTACATATTAATGCTAATTACCCTTTTTAAAGTTATGGGAGTTGTCACAGAGTTGCCCTATAGCAATAGCGACAGTGTATTTGGAACAATTTAACAATCTTAATTAAAGTGTAGAATTGATTTTTTGATACATACACATTATGCAATCGATATCAAGATGCGTAAAAATATGAACTTTACATATTTATGCTAATTAGCCGTTTTGATGTTATTGGAGTTGTCATAGAGTTGTCCTATAGCAATAGCGACAGTGTATTTGGAACAATTTTACAATCTTAAATTAAGGTGTAGAGATGATTTTTTGATACATACACATTAAGCAATCGATATCAAGTTGCGTAAAAATATGAACTTTACATATTTATGCTAATTAGCCGTTTTGATGTTATTGGAGTTGTCATAGAGTTGTCCTATAGCAATAGCGACAGTGTATTTGGAACAATTTTACAATCTTAAATTAAGGTGTAGAGATGATTTTTTGATACATACACATTAAGCAATCGATATCGAGTTGCGTAAAAATATGAACTTTACAAATTTATACTAACTAGCCGTTTTGATGTTATTGGAGTGTTCATAGTGTTGTCCTATAGCAATAGCGACAGTGCATCTGGAACAATTTTACAATATTAAATTAAGGTGTAAAATTGATTTTTTGGTACATACACATTATGCAATCGATATCAGGTTGCGTAAAAATATGAACTTTATATCTTTAAGCAAATTAGCCGTTTTTTTGTTATTGGAGTTGTCACAGAGTTGTTCAATAGCAATAGCGACAGTGTATTTGGAACAATTTTACAATCTTAAATTAAGGTGTAGAATCGATTTTTTGATACATACACATTAAGCAATCGATATCAAGTTGCGTAAAAATATGAATTTCACATATGTTTGCTAATTAATCGTTTTGATGTTATCGGAGTTGTTATAGAGTTGCCCTCTAGCAATAGCGACAGTGTATTTGGAACAATTTTACAATCTTAAATTAAGATGTACATACATATTAGCAATCGATATCAAGATGCGTAAAAATATGAACTTTACATATTTCTGTTAATTAGCCGTTTTGATGTTATTGGAGCTTTCATAGAGTTGTCGTATAGCCATAACGACAGTGTCTTTGGAGCAATTTCACAATCTTAAGTTAAGGTGTAGAATCGATTTTTCGATACATACACATTAAGCAATCGATATCAAGTTGCGTAAAAATATGAACTTTACATATTTATGCTAACTCGCCGTTTTGATGTTATTGGAGTTGTCATAGAGTTGTCGTATAGCCATAGCGACAGTGTATTTGGAGCAATTTCACAATCTTATATTAAGGTGTAGAATCGATTTTTTGATACATACACAATATGCAATCGATATCAGGTAGCGTAAAAATATGAACTTTACATATTTTTGCTAATTACCCGTTTTGATGTTATTGGAGTTGTCATAGAGTTGCCCTATAGCAATAGCGACAGTGTATTTGGAACAATTTAACAATCCTAAATTAAGGTGTAAAATTGATTTTTTGGTACATACATATTATGCAATCGATATCAAGATGCGTAAAAATATGAACTTTACATATTTATGCAAATTAGCCGTTTTGATGTTATTGGAGTTGTCATAGAGTTGTCCTATAGCAATAGCGACAGTGTATTTGGAACAATTTTACAATCTTAAATTAAGGTGTAAAATTGATTTTTTGGTACATACATATTATGCAATCGATATCAAGATGCGTAAAAATATGAACTTTACATATTTTTGCTAATTACCCGTTTTGATGTTATTGGAGTTGTCATAGAGTTGTTCTATAGCAATACCGACAGTGTATTTTGAACAATTTTACAATCTTAAACTAAGATGTAAAATTGATTTTTTGGTACATACATATTATGCAATCGATATCAAGATGCGTAAAAATATGAACTTTACATATTTATGCAAATTAGCCGTTTTGATGTTATTGGAGTTGTCATAGAGTTGTCCTATAGCAATTGCGACAGTGTATTTGGAGCAACTTTGCAATCTTAAATTAAGGTGTAAAATTGATTTTTTGTTACATACATATTATGCAATCGATATCAAGATGTGTAAAAATATGAACTTTACATATTTATGCAAATTAGCCGTTTTGATGTTATTGGAGTTGTCATAGAGTTGTCCTATAGCAATAGCGACAGTGTATTTGGAACAATTTTACAATCTTAAATTAAGGTGTAAAATTGATTTTTTGGTACATACATATTATGCAATCGATATCAAGATGCGTAAAAATATGAACTTTACATATTTATGCAAATTTGCCGTTTTGATGTTATTGGAGTTGTCATAGAGTTGTCCTATAGCAATAGCGACAATGTATTTGGAACAATTTAACAATCTTAAATTAAGGTGTAGAATTGATTTTTTGCTACATACACATTATGCAATCGATATCAAGATGCGTACAAAATGAACTTTACAAATTTATGCTAACTAGCCGTTTTGATGTTATTGGAGTTGTCATAGAGTTGTCCTATAGCAATAGCGACAGTGTATTTGGAACAATTTTACAATCTTAAATTAAGGTGTACAACCGATTTTTTGGTACATACATATTATGCAATCGATATCAAGATTCGTAAAAATATGAACTTTACATATTTATGCAAATTAGACGTTTTGATGTAATTGAAGTTGTCATAGAGTTGTCCTATAGCAATAGCGACAATGTATTTGGAACAATTTAACAATCCTAAATTAAGGTGTAGAATTGATTTTTTGGTACATACACATTATGCAATCGATATCAGGTTGCGTAAAAATATGAACTTTACATATTTATGCTAATTAGCCGTTTTGATGTTATTGGAGTTGTCATAGAGTTGTCCTATAGCAATAGCGCCAGTGTATTTGGAACAATTTTACAATCTTACATTAAGGTGTAGAATCGATTTTTTGGTACATACACATTAAGCAATCGATATCAAGTTGCGTAAAAATATGAACTTTACATATTTATGCTAATTAGCCGTTTTGATGTTATTGGAGTTGTCATAGAGTTGCCCTATAGCAATAGCGACAGTGTATTTGGAACAACTTTGCAATCTTAAATTAAGGTGTAGAATCGATTTTTTGATACATACACATTAAGCAATCGATATCAAGTTGCGTAAAAATATGAACTTTACATATTTATGCTAACTCGCCGTTTTGATGTTATTGGAGTTGTCA
>NW_024391383.1:0-1286 GCF_016617805.1 Bactrocera tryoni
CTCAAATCGGTCCAGTTGCTAGGACACTAAAACGGCTTAAACTTCGGAAATTATAGGAATTTTGAAAAAAAAATTTAGGAAGATATTTTTCAATATCTATTCTATCGGATTATGAAAACAATCAATTTTTTTAGACTAGATTAAATCTCTTTTATTAATGCTGAAGCTTCAATTCTTTCTTCTTCTAAGGGGTTATCTCCACTTTCATGTCTGACAAAAAAGTTTCCTTTGTGATTTTATTGAAGAGAAATTGTATTTAATAGATAAATAAAAAAACATTTATTTTAGACACCGCCTATGCGGTTATAGCAGAGTTTAAGCTAGTCGTTTTTTCTTCTTGCTGTTTAGCGCCAGCTGGAGATTTGTAGCCAAGCCTTTCTCCACTTGGTCCTTCCAACGGAGTGGTGGTCTTCCTCTTCCCTGCTTCCCCCTGGCGGGTACTGCGTTGAATACTTTCAGCGCTGGAGTGTTTTCATCTGTTCGAACGACATGGCCTAGTCAGCATAGCCCTGTCTCTTAATTCCCTGAACTAGTATGTCTATGTCGCCGTAATAATTCATAAAGCTCTTCGTTCCATCGAATGCGATATTCGCCGTTGCCAATGCGCAAAGGACCATTAATCTTTCGTACAACCTTTCTGTCGCAATGTTCGTAACATTGACTCATCAGACGTTGTCATCGTCCATGCCTCTGCACCATATAGTAGGACGGGAATAATGAGTGGCTTGTAGAGTTCGGTTTTTGTTCGTCGAAAGAGGACTTTCTTCTCAATCGTCTACTCAGTCCGAAGCAGCACCTGCTAGCAAGAATTATTCTGCGTTGGATTGGATGTTGTTGTTAGTGTTAATGCTGGTTCCAAAATAGATGAAATTATCTAAGGCTTCGAAGTTATGACTGTCAACAGTGACGTGGGAGCCAAGTCGCGAACGCGACGATTGTTTGTTTGTAACAAGAGATAGAGATAGAGCCTGTCCAGAGCCCTTAAGAAGTGAGTTTATTTGCCATTTTTTTTACAAAAACTACAACCACACAAGGGAAATATATATATAATATATTTTCACTATACTGGAATAATATCGGGGGAAAAATAGCGTTTCTTACTTGATAACTGCATTAAAAGTGTTGCCAACGTAAATGTCCAATTTCTTTTGGCTGCTCAAAAATGAGATCATTTAATTTTTTTTTCCAAAGGTTAACATCAAAATTCATTCAATTTCAATATACGAAAAATAAATAAGATTATCTTATTGCTACCTTTGGTTGCAGCTTAAAAGCTACGATATTTT
>NW_024391384.1:0-1149 GCF_016617805.1 Bactrocera tryoni
GCGTTCAATCTGCTGCTGGAGAAAATAATTCGAGCTGCAGAACTTAATCGAGCAGGTACAATCTTTTATAACTTCTGGGTGAATTTATGTTGGATATATCCGCCAATTTTTGAATCAAGACTCATTGAAAATTGCAGAACATATTTTATTCATAACAGTGTATCTTTGCTCCTAAAATAGATACAATTGCGCGAAAACTTGACCCCTCCAACACAACCCCCCCACCCATATAACTATTACCAAGACTTTCAGACATCCCTTGACCTTGCTCCATATGATTACTGATTGTATGAAGGGTTCCTAAATGAAACCGAGGGAACATTTTTCTGAGCATGTGGCATTTTAGTAGTATGTGGGATGAGCAAAAATAGACAAAATCTGGTCGGCACTACCCCCTTCTCAAATATATTCAATATAAAATGTTCGGTTGCATCCGAACTTAGTCCTTCTTTACTTGTTTTATTTTAATATATTGCATGATTATATTTAATCATGCACTTTTATTAATTTTCATTTATAATATCACTTTAAATAATTTTGTCCGGTTTTTGAGACCAAATGCTCCTATGTGCACAATATGGCTGAAAAAGGAACCCCGCCCACTTTCGGATATCGGTAAGGTTAAAAACTACTAAAAGCGCGATAAATCAGTAACTTTATACGCCAGAACTAGTTTAACCCCCATATTGTATGAGAGAGTTTTATACGAACCGGTGTAAAAGATGTCTCAAGATCTGTACGTAACATTTCTCTAACATGTAACAGTGCGAAAATTGGCGAAATCACATAAAACAATTTTGAATTCCATCTGGATATATGTAATATATAATATATATACAAGTGTATATGTATACTATATATGCATGTATACCAAAAATTGCTCAGATTACGATCCTCTGTTTGACGTTTTGCACTTTAAGGTTGTTTTAATGTGTTAGAATACAAGCACTTTAAAGCGGCACTTACCTTGTACGGAAAGAATTAAATAGACGCAACGGAAAACATGAAAAAAGCGATTGACTGAGCGGAGGAACTAAGCGATCCTAGTGAGTTCGTAGCGATAATGCGAAAAAGGCTGGTGCCTTCGTGATGTGGTGGTGAATGACGATGTGGTGTATGTATGTGAGTGGTGTGGGAGTGTATTATTTT
>NW_024391385.1:0-780 GCF_016617805.1 Bactrocera tryoni
TCTAAATGTGTACATGCAAGAAAGTCGGTTTATGTAAACTTCAATAAGATGACGAAGGTTAGTAAACTTGAATATGTAAAGTTAATGAGTTGAAGCAACATGATATGAATTTCTAAATGTTTACATGCAAGAAAATCGTTTTTATACCTATGTGTAAAATTCTGGAATTTTCCAAATGTACTGACGGTTTGGCTTTATGCCAACTTCAGTAAGATGAAGAAGGTTAATTAACTTTAATATGTGAAACAAATGGTTTGAAGAAATTTGTTGTGGATTTCTAAATGAATATATGCAAGAAAATCGGTTTTAGACCTAAATGTAAAATTATGGAATTTTTTCCAAATGCACTTTCATTATGGCTTTATGCCAACTTCTGTAAGATGACGAAGGTTAATTAACTTGAATATGTGAAGTTAATGATTTGAATCAACTCGATATGGATTGCTAAATGTTTAAATGCAGGAAAATCGGTTTTATACCTAAATGTAAAATTGTGGAATTTTTCCAAATGCACTGCCGTTATGGCTTTATGCCAACTTTAGTAAGATGAAGAAAGTTAATTAACTTCAGTATGTGAATTTAATAATTTGAAGCAACTTGATAAGGATTTCTAAATGTGTACACGCAAGAAAGTCGGTTTTATACCTAAATGTAAAATTATGGAATATTTTCCAAATGCACTGCCGTTATGGCTTTATGTCAACTTCTATAAGATGACGAAGGTTAGTCAACTTGAATATGTAAAGTTAATGAGTTGAAGCAACATGATATGAATTTCTA
>NW_024391386.1:0-930 GCF_016617805.1 Bactrocera tryoni
CAAAATAACAGGATTTCGCTTTGGAATAACTTTAAAACGATAGCGATTTTTGTAAGAAAAACATTTTCTCCGATGAGGTTCACTGTCATTCTGGTGTTGTATGTACATATGTTATACTATCAGTTATATACAACATAAACCCAACCAAAAGTTTTAAAATATGCGGTATGAACCCAACAGCAAATTTGTATATCTTATTTAGATATAAGAGTGATGGAAGTAGTATTGGCCCAATTTTATTTATTTTTGACAATATTGTGAATAGAAATAGATACTTTCTGAGTTTCACTAAGGTACCTAACATTTTGACCAACATATAAAGAGTAAAGTCAGCTGGATATTTAGAAATCCATATATTAGTTATATGGGGCAGAAAGATGCAACGTTATTAGAAAAAACATTTTCTCAATTTAGTTAAAATATGTCATAAATTGCCCGAAATATGCAGAATATGCACCGAAATCTTTAGGTTATGTGTTTGGGTGCTAAGGAAAGTTTTGCCCCTATTTAATACACTTTTGACAAACAGACTGGTGTTTTTTATTCAAAATTAGCAACAGGCACGGGCGTCACATATTTGGTCTTTTGTGGACTTGGGGATTTTTGGTCCGATTTTAATATTTTTTGTTTTTTTTTTTTTTAGTATGTGGAAAGTCGTATCACTATATATTCATGAGTGACGCTTTTATTTACAGAATTGTAGCACTTTTAGCAGTTTTTAACATAACCATTATATGGGGAGTGGGCGTAAGCGGATTCTAACTATTTTACACTTTCAGTAGAGGGGCTGAAAATAATTTTTCGGAGATTTTTCATATTGTTTCGGAATAAAAAGTACGTGTCCACATATTTGCCTCAAAGAACACAAAAATAATGTTTTGTACGAAAACGAACAAAGAATGAAAATTTTGGATGATTTGATGGAATAAT
>NW_024391387.1:0-2329 GCF_016617805.1 Bactrocera tryoni
GAAATGGATATAAAGCCAAAACGGCAGTGCATTTGGAAGAATTCCTCTTTCTAATGTTTAGGGATAAAGTCGATATTCTTGTATATACAGATTTAGCAATCGATATTGAGTTTCTTCCAATCATTTACTTCACATATTTAAGTTAATTAACATTCTTTATCTTACTGAAGTGGATATAAAGCCATAACGGCAGTGAATTTGGAAGAATTCGACAATCTTATATTCAGGTATAAAGTCGATTTTCTTGTATATACACATTTAGCAGTCGATATTGAGTTGCTTCAAATCATTAACATCAAATATTTAAGTTAATTAACCTTCTTCATCTTGCTGAAGTTGACATAAAGCCATAACGGCAGTGCATTTGGAAGAATTCGACAATCTTATATTCAGGTATAAGGTCGATTTTCTTGTATATACACATTTAAAACTTGATATGGAGTTACTTTAAATCATTAATTTAACATATTTAAGTTATCTAGCCTTCTTCATCTTACTGAAGTTGGCATAACGCCATAACGGCAGTGCATTTGGAAGAATTAGACAACCTTATATTCAGGTATAAAGTCGATTTTCTTGTATATACATATTTAGCAATCGATATTGAGTTGCCTTAAATCATTAATTTAACATATTTAAGTTAATTAACCTTCTTCATCTTACTGAAGTTGACATAAAGCCATAACGGCAGTGCATTTGGAAGAATTCGAAAATCTTATATTCAGGTATAAATTAGATTTTCTTGTATATACATATTTAGCAATCCATATTGATTTGCTTTAAATCATTATTGTAACTTATTTAAGTTAATTAGCCTTCTTCATCTTGCTGAAGTTGACATAAAGCCATAACGGCAGTGCATTTGGAAGAATTCGACAATTTTATATTCAGGTATAAAGTCGATTTTCTTGTATATACACATTTAGCAGTCGATATTGAGTTGCTTCAAATCATTAACATCAAATATTTAAGTTAATTAGCCTTCTTCATCTTGCTGAAGTTGACATAAAGCCATAACGGCAGTGCATTTGGAAGAATTCGACAATTTTATATTCAGGTATAAAGTAGATTTTCTTGTATATACATATTTAGCAATAGATATTGAATTTCTTCAAATCATTAACATCAAATATTTAAGTTAATTAGCCTTCTTCATCTTGCTGAAGTTGACATAAAGCCATAACGGCAGTGCATTTGGAAGAATTCGACAATCTTATATTCAGGTATAAAGTAGATTTTCTTGTATATACACATTTAGCAGTCGATATTGAGTTGCTTCAAATCATTAACATCAAATATTTAAGTTAATTAGCCTTCTTCATCTTGCTGAAGTTGACATAAAGCCATAAAGGCAGTGCATTTGGAAGAATTCGACAATCAGGTATAAAGAAGATTTTCTTGTATATACATATTTAGCAATAGATATTGAATTTCTTCAAATCATTAACATCAAATATTTAAGGTAACTAACCTTCTTCATCTTACTAAAGTTGACATAAAGCCATAATGGCAGTGCATTTGGAAGAATTCGATAAATTTATATTCAGGTGTAAAGTAGATTTTCTTGTATATACACATTTAGCAGTCGATATTGAGTTGCTTCAAATCATTAACATCAAATATTTAAGTTAATTAGCCTTCTTCATCTTGCTAAAGTTGACATAAAGCCATAATGGCAGTGCATTTGGAAGAATTCGATAAATTTATATTCAGGTGTAAAGTAGATTTTCTTGTATATACACATTTAGCAGTCGATATTGAGTTGCTTCAAATCATTAACATCAAATATTTAAGTTAATTAGCCTTCTTCATCATGCTGAAGTTGACATAAAGCCATAACGGCAGTGCATTTGGAAGAATTCGACAATCTTATATTCAGGTATAAAGTCGATTTTCTTGTATATACACATTTAGCAGTCGATATTGAGTTGCTTCAAATCATAAGCATCAAATATTTAAGTTAACTAACCTTCTTCATCTTGCTGAAGTTGACATAAAGCCATAACGGCAGTGCATTTGGAAGAATTCGACAATCTTATATTCAGGTATAAAGTCGATTTTCTTGTATATACACATTTAGCAGTCAATATTGAGTTGCTTCAAATCATTAACATCAAATATTTAAGATAATTAACCTTCTTCATCTTACTGAAGTTGACATAAAGCCATAACGGCAGTGCATTTGGAAGAATTCGACAATCTTGTATTCAGGTATAAAGTAGATTTTCTTGTATATACACATTTAGTAGTCGATATTGAGTTGCTTTAAGTCATTAATTTGACAAACTTAAGTTAACTAACCTTCTCCATCTTACCGAAGTTGACATAA
>NW_024391388.1:0-1090 GCF_016617805.1 Bactrocera tryoni
ACATTTTTTTTAAACGTTATCGCCATGCTCCTGATAGGAATAGAGGGAAGATTGAGGGCTTCCCTGAAAGCCCTTAAGGTGATCTAACTCGCAAAATGGTTTTGATCCCCCCGCGGTCCCATACGCCCCCAACTGTAGTGAAAAAATGTGGGGAAATGACAACAACCCATTTTCGCCTATTGCCACGCCCCCGGTGGGGTTTTGGGGGCAAATTATACATTTGCTGAAAGCCCTTGAAATAACCTAACCGGCGCAATTTATCTGACCCACATAGGTCAAATACTTTAGCCGCTAGAGCGTTTTAAAAGTTAAGACAAAATGTAATTTTTCTCAAATTGTTACATTTCTTTTAAACGTTATCGCCATGCTCCTGATAGAAATAGAGGGAGATTGAGGGCTTCCCTGAAAGCCCTTAAGGTGATCTAACTCGCAAAATGGTTTTGATCCCCCCGCGGTCCCATACGCCCCCAACTGTAGTGAAAAAATATGGGGAAATGACAACAACCCATTTTCGCCTATTGCCACGCCCCCGGTAGGGCCATGGGGGGCAAATTATACATTTTCTGAAAGCTCTTTAAATTACCTAACCGGCGCAATTTACATGACCCACCTATGTCAAATACTTTAGCCGCTAGAGCGTTTTAAAAGTTAAGACAAAATGTAAATTTTCTCAAATTGTTACATTTCTTTTAAACGTCATCGCCACGCCCCTGGTAGGGATAGAGGAGAGATTGAGGGCTTTCCTAAAAGCCCTTGGGGTGAACTAACTTGCAAAATGGTTTTGATCCCCCACCGGCCCCATACCCCTCCAACTGTAATGAAAAAAATTGGGGAAATGATAACAACCAATTTTCGCCTATTGCCCCGCCCCCGGTGAGGCCTTGGGGGCGAATTATACATTTCCTGAAAGGTCTTGAAATTACCTACCTCAATCAAATACTTTAGCCGCTAGAGCGGTTTTAAGGTTAAGAAAAAATGTAATTTTTCTCTAATTGATACATTTCTTTAAACGTTATCGCCACGCCCCTGATAGGGATAGAGGGGAGATTGAGGGTAATGTAATTGTACATTTCCTGAAAGCTCTTTAAAT
>NW_024391389.1:0-516 GCF_016617805.1 Bactrocera tryoni
TTTAGCAGTCGATATTGAGTTGCTTTAAATCATTAGTTTATCATATTTAAGTCAATTAAACTTCTTCATCTTGATGAAGTTGACGTAAAGCCATAACGGCGGTGCATTTGGAAGAATTCGACAATCTTATATTCAGGTATAAAGTCGATTTTCTTGTATATACACATTTAGCAGTCGATATTGAGTTGCTTCAAATCATTAGCATCAAATATTTAAGTTAATTAACCTTCTTCATCTTGCTGAAGTTGACATAAAGCCATAACGGCGGTGCATTTGGAAGAATTCGACAATCTTATATTCAGGTATAAAGTCGATTTTCTTGTATATACACATTTAGCAGTCGATATTGAGTTGCTTCAAATCATTAACATCAAATATTTAAGTTAATTAACCTTCTTCATCTTGCTGAAGTAAACATAAAGCCATAACGGCAGGGTATTTGCAAGAATTCGACAATCTTATATTCAGGTATAAAGACGATTTTCTTGTATATACACATTTAGCATATCGATATTG
>NW_024391390.1:0-2641 GCF_016617805.1 Bactrocera tryoni
CTTTGTAAACGCTCTGGCAGCTAAAAGCATTCGACAGGTAGGGTCAAGTAAATAGCATCGGTTAGATAATTTAAGGAGTTTTTAGAAAAGCCCTCAACCTGTTTTCTATCCCTACCAGGAGCCTGGCAATAGTGTTCACAAGCAAATGTAGTGTTTTGAGAAAAATCACATGTTTGTTTCAACTTTGTAAACGCCCTAGCGGCTAAAGTATTCGATGTAGGTGGGTCAAATAAATAGCATCGGTTAGATAATTTAAGGGTCTTTTAGAAAAGCCCTCAACCTGTTTTCTATCCCTACCAGGGGCCTGGCAATAGTGTTCCCAAAATTTAGTTTTTTGAGAAAAATCACATTTTTCTTTAACATTTTAAACGCTATAGCGGCTAAAGTATTCGACGTAGGTGGGTCAAATAAATAGCATCGGTTAGATAATTTAAGGAGCTTTTAGAAAAGCCCTCAACCTATTCTCTATCTTTACCAGGAGCGTGGCAATAGTGTTCACAAACAAATGAAGTGTTTTGAGAAAAATCACATTTTTGTTTCAACTTTGTAAACGCTCTAGCGGCTAAATTATTCGATGTAGGTGGGTCAAATAAACAGCATCGGTTAGATAGCTTAAGGAGCTTTTAGAAAAGCCCTCAACCTGTTTTCTATCCCTACCAAGAGCGAGGCAATAGTGTTCACAAACAAATGTAGTGTTTTGAGAAAAATCACATGTTTGTTTCAACTTTGTAAACGCCCTAGCGGCTAAAGTATTCGATGTAGGTGGGTCAAATAAATAGCATCGGTTAGATAATTTAAGGGTCTTTTAGAAAAGCCCTCAACCTGTTTTCTATCCCCATTAGGAGCGAGGCAATAGTGCTCACAAACAAATGTAGTGTTTTGAGAAAAATCACATGTTTGTTTCAACTTTGTAAACGCTCTAGCGGCTAAAGTATTCGACGTAGGTGGGTCAAATAAATAGCATCGGTTAGATAATTTAAGGGTCTTTTAGAAAAGCCCTCAACCTGTTTTCTATCCCCATTAGGAGCGAGGCAATAGTGCTCACAAACAAATGTAGTGTTTTGAGAAAAATCACATGTTTGTTTCAACTTTGTAAACGCTCTAGCGGCTAAAGTATTCGACGTAGGTGGGTCAAATAAATAGCATCGGTTAGATAATTTAAGGTGCCTTTAGAAAAGCCCTCAACTCATTCTCTATCCCTACCAGGAGCGTGGCAATGGTGTTCACAAAAAAATTTGGTTTTTCGAGAAAATCACATTTTTGTTTCAGCCTTCTAAACGCTCTAGCGGCTAAAGTATTCGACGTAAGTGGGTCAAATAAATTGCACCTGTTAGATAATTTAAAGAGCTTTAAGGAAAACTCTCAACCTTTCCTCTATCCCTACCAGGAGCGTGGCAATAGTGTTCACAAAGAAATGTAGTGTTTTGAGAAAAATCACATGTTTGTTTCAACTTTGTAAACGCTCTAGCGGCTAAAGTATTCGATGTAGGTGGGTCAAATAAATAGCATCGGTTAGATAATTTAAGGATCTTTTAGAAAAGCCCTCAACCTGTTTTCTATCCCTACCAGGAGCGTGGCAATAGTGTTCACAAACAAATGTAGTGTTTTGAGAAAAATCACATGTTTGTTTCAACTTTGTAAACGCTCTAGCGGCTAAAGTATTCGATGTAGGTGGGTCAAATAAATAGCATCGGTTAGATAATTTAAGGATCTTTTAGAAAAGCCCTCAACCTGTTTTCTATCCCTACCAGGAGCGAGGCAATAGTGCTCACAAACAAATGTAGTGTTTTGAGAAAAATCACATGTTTGTTTCAACTTTGTAAACGCTCTAGCGGCTAAAGTATTCCACGTAGGTGGATCAAATAAATAGCATCGGTTAGATAATTTAAGGAGCTTTTAGAAAAGCCCTCCACTCATTCTCTATCCCTACCAGGAGCGAGGCAATAGTGTTCGCAAACAAATGTAGTGTTTTGAGAAAAATCACATGTTTGTTTCAACTTTGTAAACGCTCTAGCGGCTAAAGTATTCGATGTAGGTGGGTCAAATAAATAGCATCGGTTAGATAATTTAAGGAGCTTTTAGAAAAGCCCTCAACCTGTTTTCTATCCCTACTAGCAGCGTGGCAACAGTGTTCACAAACAAATGTAGTGTTTTGAGAAAAATCACATGTTTGTTTCAACTTTGTAAACGCTCTAGCGGCTAAAGTATTCGATGTAGGTGGGTCAAATAAATAGCATCGGTTAGATAATTTAAGGAGCTTTTAGAAAAGCCCTCAACCTGTTTTCTATCCCTACCAGGAGCGTGGCAACAGTGTTCACAAACAAATGTAGTGTTTTGAGAAAAATCACATGTTTGTTTCAACTTTGTAAACGCTCTAGCGGCTAAAGTATTCGACGTAGGTGGGTCAAATAAATAGCATCGGTTAGATAATTTAAGGAGCTTTTAGAAAAGCCCTCAACCTATTTTCTATCCCTACCAGGAGCGTGGCAATAGTGTTCACAAACAAATGTAGTGTTTTGAGAAAAATCACATGTTTGTTTCAACTTTGTAAACGCTCTAGCGGCTAAAGTATTCGACGTAGGTGGGTCAAATAAATAGCATCGGTTAGATAATTTAAGGAGCTTTTAGAAAAGCCCTCAAC
>NW_024391391.1:0-2495 GCF_016617805.1 Bactrocera tryoni
AAAGATATAATATACATAGGCTGTTAAGAGTGATGAGGGAGGGATTTGATTTTCATTTAAGCGGAGTACTACTTAACCGGGATTGACTATACACAAAAATCAGAAGAATATTGAATA
Source organism: Bactrocera tryoni (assembly GCF_016617805.1). Lineage (NCBI taxonomy): Eukaryota > Metazoa > Arthropoda > Insecta > Diptera > Tephritidae > Bactrocera > Bactrocera tryoni. The sequence goes on from NW_024391391.1 coordinate 118, forward strand.
TTTTCTTTGAAAAATTTATAGACTTGAAATTCGACAAATAAACATTGTTGTCTATTTTATTATAATATTTTTTAATACTTATATTTGCGGGGTTGTCACATTTTCCTTCTCATACATTTCAGAAATATATTCAATTTATGAATTTTAGCTTTTGAAATCGTCGCGAAAAGACGCTTGTAGGCAAGGCATGCTCGGGGAGATGGCGTCTGCTTTTATGAATGAATCAAATATGCTTCTTGAAAGTACGTTTGCGTTCATGAATGAAAATTTTGTTGTTGGGAATTTTACTATAAATTTTGACGTCGGCAATTTGGCTGCCATATTGGTTTCTGATGCTTTTTCAAACGATTGTTGTTTTTGTAGAACAATATTTGTAAATTTTGCGGGTGACATATCCACATGTGAACGCATGTATGTAAGTATGTATGTTGTGTATGCATTGTTTGTGTAGGAATGTCATACGCACATATTTACATGTGTACTCATATTTTAAGTATGTATGATGGTTGTTGAGACTATTGTTGTTTTTCAGAAGAATGTTTGTATATTTATACCCTGAACAGGGTATATTAAGTTTGTCACGAAGTTTGTAACACCCAGAAGGAATCGTCGGAGACCCTATAAAGTGTATATATAAATGATCAGTATGTCGAGCTGAGTCGATTTAGCCATGTCCGTCTGTCTGTCCGTGTTTCTGTCTGTATATATACGAACTAGTCCCTCAGTTTTTAAGATATCGTTTTGAAATTTTGCAAACGTCATTTTCTCTTCAAGAAGCTGCTCATTTGTCGGAACGGCTGATATTGGACCACTATAACATATAGCTGCCATACAAACTGAACGAACGGAATCAAATGCTTGTATGGAAAACTTTCACATTTGACAAGATATATTCACGAAATTTGGTATATGTTATTTTCTAAGGCAACAGTGTAATCTCCGAAGAATTTTTTCAGATCGGTTAACTATAGCATATAGCTGCCATACAAACTGAACGAACGGAATCAAATGCTTGTATGGAAAACTTTCACATTTGAAAAGATATATTCACGAAATTTGGTATATATTATTTTCTAAGGCAACAATGTAATCTCGGATTACTATAGCATATAGCTTCCATACATGATACAGAAATGCACCTGTGAAGGGTATTTAGCTTCGGTGCAATCGAAGTTAACGTTTTTTCTTGTTTGATTTACATGCGTAGGCATATATTATTTGTGTGAGAATGTCATACATATGTATGTATGTGTGTACAAAATATAGAGAAGCGCGCTTTTTATATTACTGATAAATGGCAATAGCTTGATTTGAAATTGATTTGTACTTGCATACATACACACATACATATGTACATATGTATCTGCAGGATAGATGTGTATGAAAGTTTTAAATGATAAGAGGTGTGATTTATATATATTATTATTGTAATATATTATGTTTTTAGAATATTACGATTATATTTCATATACATATATGTATACGTGCATACGAAATCATATAATATTATCAAAGATAAGAAATATTTAAAGAGTAGCTTTTATTTGGACATTAACTACAAATATTACCATGAAAATAATATAATTTTATAATAATGTTATCAATTTTGCATGAATTCACAAAAATTCGCAAAATGACATTCATATCAATTGATATGATTGCATGTAAACGTATAAAAATATAAGCAAAAGAGCAACATACATCTGTAATAGCAATGTATATTTCTGAGCATAATTTTCATTCAATGCTCAGCTCTGTTCACGCGCCACTGTTAAGATTTCTCCTTCTTAGCTAGCTGTGGTGAAATGCACTCATCGCATTTTGTTAGCTTTTGACAGTTCACACTCTTGTCCGTTGTTGGACCTTCTCTATAATATACGTTCTCTGTTTATAGTTAAGCTTTTACCTGTATTAGATTAGCATAGAAGTATGCACCGAAATCGTTAAACGTTTTATCTAATAGTTGCCACATAGTTATTTTTACTAACTATGGGCTCATTATGAAAAAGGTCCGAACGTCTCCACCTGGTGGTAGCCAACTATCCGAAACCCCAGAAACTACGGCAAATAAACTTATTCATTATGAAACAATTATAAACCAACAATCCAGGCAGTTGAAAACAATAGAGCAATTATGCGCCGATTTAAAGAAAGAGATAGCCTTTCTCAAAGCCGAAAATCAGAATAAAAAAAAAAAACTTATGTCCCACACATAGCGAAATAAAGCCTGACTTGTATTCAACAGATGAGGAAGAGTTTGCACGCGAAACAGATTGGTTTTTAAAAAAAGGAAAGCTGGTCTTTCTTCTCAGTTTGCGGTTCCAGCTACATCAAATAACATAAAAGAAGTCGAAAGAAATCAAACATAAAAGAATATC
>NW_024391392.1:0-4941 GCF_016617805.1 Bactrocera tryoni
GTGTCACCGAACATTTTATACTCTCGCATGATAAAGTGATAATCGAGATTTCATTATCCGTCATTTACATATTTTTTCAAATACCGTATTTGAAGTAGCCAAAGTTTTATTCGCTATCATCATTGGTTCCTAATGTTTATACTCGTATTATACAGAGAAGGCATCAGATGGAATTCAAAATAGCATTATATTGGAAGAAGGCGTGGTTGTGAACCGATTTCACCCATATTTCGTACATGTCATCAGGGTGTTAAGAAAATATTATATACCGAATTTCATTGAAATCGGTGTAGTAGCTCCTGAGGTATGGTTTTTGGTCCATAAGTGGGCGACGCCACGCCCATTTTCAATTTAAAAAAAAAAAAGCCTGAGTGCAGCTTCCTTCTGCCATTTCTTCCGTAAAATTTAGTGTTTCTGACGTTTTTTGTTAGTCGGTTAACGCACTTTTAGTGATTTTCAACATAACCTTTGTATGGGAGGTGGGCGTGGTTATTATCCGATTTCTTCCTTTTTTGAACTGTATATGGAAATGCCTAAAGGAAACGACTCTGTAGAGTTTGGTTGACATAGCTATAGTAGTTTCCGAGATATGTACAAAAAACTTAGTAGGGGGCGGGGCCACGCCCACTTTTCAAAAAAAGTTACGTCCAAATATGCCCCTCCCTAATGCGATCCTTTGTGCCAAATTTTACTTTAATATCTTTATTTATGGCTTAGTTATGACACTTTATAGGTTTTCGGTTTCCGCCATTTTGTGGGCGTGGCAGTAGGCCGATTTTGCCCATCTTCGAACTTAACCTTCTCATGGAGCCAAGGAATACGTGTACCAAGTTTCATCATGATATCTCAATTTTTACTCAAGTTACAGCTTGCACGGACGGACGGACGGACGGACGGACGGACAGACAGACATCCGGATTTCAACTCTACTCGTCACCCTGATCACTTTGGTATATATAACCCTATATCTGACTCTTTTAGTTTTAGGACTTACAAACAACCGTTATGTGAACAAAACTATAATACTTTCCTTAGCAAATTTTGTTGGTGAGAGTATAAAAACGAAATAATAAAATAAAAGAGCCAGTTATTTCGAGTAATTTAACCTGCAAGCAGATACTCTTTAAACCCTTCGGAGCTCATATTCGAACAAGTAAGGAAGGGCTAAGTTCGGGTGTCACCGAACATTTTATACTCTCGCATGATAAAGTGATAATCGAGATTTCATTATACGTCATTTACATATTTTTCAAATACCGTATTTTTGTAAAGTTGTATTCCGCTATCATCATTGGTTCCTAATGTACTATATATTATACAGAGAAGGCATCAGATGGAATTCAAAATAGCGTTATATTGGAAGAAGGCGTGGTTGTGAACCGATTTCACCCATATTTCGTACATGTCATCAGGGTGTTAAGAAAATATTATATACCGAATTTCATTGAAATCGGTCTAGTAGTTCCCTGAGATATGGTTCTTGGTCCATAAGTGGGCGGCGCCACGCCCATTTTCAATTTTTAAAAAGCCTGGGTGCAGCTTCCTTCTACAATTTCATCCGTAAAATTTAGTGTTTCTGACGTTTTTTGTTAGTCGGTTAACGCACTTTTAGTGATTTTCAACATAACCTTTGTATGGGAGGTGGGCGTGGTTATTATCCGATTTCTTCCATTTTTGAACTGTATATGGAAATGCCTGAAGAAAACGACTCTGTAGAGTTTGGTTGACATAGCTATAGTAGTTTCCGAGATATGTACAAAAAACTTAGTAGGGGGCGGGGCCACGCCCACTTTTCCAAAAAAATTACGTCCAAATATGCCCCCTCCCTAATGCGATCCTTTGTGCCAAATTTCACTTTAATATCTTTATTTATGGCTTAGTTATGACACTTTATAGGTTTTCGGTTTTCGCCATTTTGTGGGCGTGGCAGTGGGCCGATTTTGCCCATCTTCGAACTTAACCTTCTTATGGAGCCAAGGAATACGTGTACCAAGTTTCATCATGATATCTCAATTTTTACTCAAGTTACAGCTTGCACGGACGGACGGACGGACGGACAGACGGACGGACGGACAGACAGACATCCGGATTTCTACCGGGTCAGCTAGTAGAATATAAATTCTAATAGGTGTGCTGAGCGCTCATTTGTACATATGTGTTTGAAGAAACAGTGGTTCATAAACTGAAGTTATTATAATTTAAATGTGCAGTGAAAACAGTGTCTAAAATTTAAAAATAAAAATTAATTAATTTAATGTGGAATGGGAAGAAAAGTCAATGTCTGAAGTTATAAAAAAATTTAAAATTGTTAGGAAATTTTACAATTGTTATCTACAGTGCAACTACCCATATATACGCGAGCTCATTTGTAAACAAGGAGTGCTAAATACGTCACTTCCCTCTTAATGTTTGCCCGCGATAATCCCCTCATCTAGCCCTCGAAATGTGCACGCGTACTCGAACGGTGCAAAATGCCACCTAGGGCTAATACATATGCCCACCTCTGCGTTAAATCTGTTCGAAGTTTAATTATAAGACTGAAAATTGTTCATTTGAGTATTGTAAGTCAGTCAGGGAAGTTTAAGTGAGTATTTTTTTAAAATGTCGCGAAAAATTAAACAGTGTACTTTGGATGAGCGCCGTGAAATAAGAAGTTTGGTGAAGAAAAGCAAATCCACGATATTATTACCAGATATAATTGAAATGGATTAGTTTTAAATAAGCAGTGTGAGTCCAATCCTAAGAGATTATCAACCAGAGATGAGAACTTTATTTTAAGAGGAATAAAGCAGAACCATTTTCCTGTTGCACCTAACTATCTGCAATGATCGAAGAATCTCCTGATACTAAGAAACTATAAGAAGGTTATTACGATAAAAAATAATTTGAAGATCGAATAGCAAGAAAAAGGTCCCTAATTAACAACGTTTCTGTACTTCTAAGGTCGATTTTTTAGACATTATTTACAGACAAGAGTAATTTTAATTTATTCGGATGTGATGGTAGAGGTAAAGTGTGGCGTAAGCCAAATCAAAAACTTGATGCCAAAAATTTAAGGAAGAACTGAAGCACCGTGGCGGCTCAGAAAAGGTCTGAGAAAATTTACATTTTATAGATCGCATAATGAACAAATGTGTATAGTATGGCGGGTTATAACTAAAAATCTGCACTGATATTAATGGTCTATATTGTTATTTTTATTTATTAAATGCTAATATTAAGCAATTAGCGAACTGATTGTATTGTCCTTTTGAAGTGTAATTTGTAACAGCTTACAAATTCAATTAGTGCTTAAAATGTCTTCTAAGCAGTAACACCTCCGCGACCGGGTTGTACATTTTTATAAAAAACGTTAAACCGGTGGCAAAAAGTTTACATGCGTGCATTTTTTAGTGGAAGGCGTCTCCAGATAATATACTCAATATTAAGTACTCTAAAAGTAGAAAGGCAACCGGGTTTTTGGAGAAAGCTGACTATTATGACGCCCCAAAAGATTCGGAAGCCGAAGACAGCGTTCACCAATAAGGATTGCATAAGTCAAAACGAAGCCGCACGAAAATTCGAGTGCTCACGGCCATATACGGATATCTGCAAAACATTAAATAGACGTAACATTAAAGCCAGAAAAAAGCAGCGAAGAGCAGATGAGTCAAGTAAAATCACAATGTTAGTAGATGTGCAAGAATTTGAGTGGAAAATGATGCATTTTGGATGACGAGAGCTACTTTTTACTCAGCGGACCGAAAATGCCAGGCAACGACGTTTATTACACATATGATATGTCTACAACGCCTCCCGAGATAAAATACAAATTAAAAAAAAAAAAAAAAAAAATTGAGTCCAAAGTTATGCTCTATATAACAGTTTCTCCTAAGAGTCTTTCTGAACTATTCTTTAAACCAAAAGAACTGACAATAAATCATGAGACGTACATCAATCAATGTTCGGACAAACATTTAACACCATAAAAACGATGAAAAAAAGGAAAGAACCCGAAAACCTTAACACAATGGCGACCGATTGTGGATTTTCAAATCTTTAGTGTATAAAAATGATTGGAAGGCTCAACATTTTAAGCAGTTGACACGTCGCGTCCGGAAGTGCCTTAAGGAATTTTAGTTATAACCCATTATTTGGCGATTTTGAAGAACAATTTGAAAGAAAACTTGCAAAAACCTGGTATTGAAAACTACGTTAAGTTTTATCAGGTCAAAGATCCAAAACATTTTGCGCTTGATGTAAGAATTAGATTGTTAAATAACTGCCCAAAAGTAATCAAAACTTCTGCACAAGCTTTGTAAGATAAGAGACTGTTGTGCGTCACGCAGTTAATTTGGAGAATTGCCAAAGAGTGTATTTCAGCACAAACAATACAGTACAGCCAATGGAAACACCGCCAGCAACAAAATTAACATTTACGAGGTTTTGTTCAACTTTCGACAGTGATCCGTTTGCGAGAACATTGCTCTATTCGGAAATACCTTGATATTATACATGGAATGCATCGTCAAAAAATAGGTACGCAGAAAGCAAAGCCGCCAGTAGATGGACATCCAGGTGTGTTATCAACTAATGCGAATGAAGGACGAATTTACACAATTCACCCAAAATACGAAGATTGTCTCTACATTCGGTTATTGTTGATTAATGTACGCGGTTCAACTTTATTTGAATCATTGCGTACTGTGAATGGTATGGTGTGTGCAAGTTTTGGAGAAGTAAGCCTGCAATTACAATTGGTGTAACATGTTGATCTCTGGAATGAAAATGAAGTTCGCGATTTTTCGCGATAAACATTTCGACCTTTTACGGCAATTACCCGTAGTGTTGGCGACTACTTTGCTGGCAAAACGAATTAAAAGCGGGATACTCTGATCAGTTGGTATGTACGTATAAGCGCACGGATCGAATAAGAAAGAGAGCTGTGCGCCGTCTGCCAGC
>NW_024391393.1:0-1278 GCF_016617805.1 Bactrocera tryoni
AATGAAACTATCACAGGAACATACCTAGTGCAGTTTAAAGAAAATATAAAATTAAATAATATAACATTTCACAATCAAAACGAGGAAATAAAAAAATATATCCTGTCACAAGAAGAAAATAATATTAAAATCCTAGATGTATTAGAATCAAACTCAAAATATAAATTTAATAACATTGAAAAACTACATAAATTTATTATACCATACGAAGAACACCCAATACAAAACATGTTTGTAACCCTAATAATTATATGTATACTAGCTACAACAATATACTTAAGTTTTAAATTGTATTATGCCATATTGAAATGTAAAACTCTAAAACATAAAGAAAATCAACAAAAATGATATGAACAAATACTGAAGGCTCAAGGATTGGAACATCTCATAAAGAAAGATGCAATCACCAGCGTATAAAAAGATCAGGAGATCTTTTCAATAAAGGAGGGGGGAGTTAATACATGACTTACACTGAACCCAACTGATAATAGCTACCACACATATATGTACATCTGCCTAGCAAAAAGCTGACATCACTTACTATCCAAACAACTAAACTAATTGTCATCCACATCAGTAATTTTCCACTTCAGTACTTTTCCACAATAGAATAGAAACCACAAAACTACAACTGATAAATATATTACTTTGAAGCTAATTTTTTTGTATAAATACAAGCATCCGCTTGTATACAACATCTTTTTTCTGTTCATAAGAATCACACTGTTTAAGTGATTAAATAAAGATCGCTCTACGGAGCTAAAAATATATTTTTTAGAAAATAATAAAGTGTAAACTTTAATTCGCGCGAACGTCTAACACTATTATTATGTTTTGGTGGCATTATTCAAAATTACAAATTTGAAAATTTTATATAGAACACAGCGAATAAAAACTAAAAATCAGTAATAAACAATAATAATTTTAATTTAAGAGAAAAAAATCCAATTAAGCATAAAAATAGATAAATTAGCTAACTATGCACTCACTTCACACGACAATATTTCGTTAAATTCTTTGTTTTGTTGAAAATAATGAACTCATTTGAACTTTTATTTGTAAAATTTATTCGATCTATATTTGGTACAAGTGATTGCATTTTCCAAAATGTATCGTATTTAAGACGAATCGAAACGTATTTCTACAAAAATTTTCTTTTAACCTGCTGATTAACTTTCTTGCCATTTTTTCACATGTGATTTTTGCCTGGTAACGAGGCTGCGTTTAACATTCTGTCTAAATTTAACATTCTCTGTTATAAGCATGTGTGTCAGTTCC
>NW_024391394.1:0-2564 GCF_016617805.1 Bactrocera tryoni
AGAACTAAACAGAGAAGGTACCATCTTCTATAAGATTGTACAGCTACTGGCATATGCCGATGATATTGATATCATCGGCTTCAACACCCGCGCCGTTAGTTGTAGTGGTGAACGAGGGCAAGCCGAATATCTCCTAACATCAAACAAACAGTCGTCTCACTCGCGACTAGGTCCCACGTCACTGTTGACAGTAATAACTTTGAAGTCGTAGATAGTTTCGTCTATCTTTGAACCAGCATCAACACAAAAAACAACGTCAGACTCGAAATCCAACGCAGAATATCTCCTGCCAACAGTTGCTACTTCGGACTAAGAAGGCACGGTGAGATTCTATAAGTCACTCGTTATCCCCGTCTTGTTATATGGTGCAGAGGCATGGACGATGACAACATCTGATGAGTCAACGTTACGAGTTTTCGAGAAGAAGGTTCTGGGAAATATTTTTAGTCCTTTGCGCGTTGTAGTTATAGGGACGTGAATATAGTATTCATGGAAAGAAGAGGAGTCTTCAAGTCTAAAACAATCAATCGGAAAATCTCGAATACATTCTTAGCTGAAGTGAATGTTTTTTCAAAGTCAGTACAGCTCGTGAGTAAGTCGTATACATAAAATAAAAAAAAAATGGCAATGCGTGCCAAATCGGCTTGATTATGGTCGCTTACCACTCTATAATTATCGACATCACCTTCCAGCAATATTCGCACTGCATTGTATGGGCTACTTGACATGCCATACATTTCGTAATAGTACGATAGAGTTTCCTTAAGGCACTACCATAAGAGTCGTCAGGAGATTGTGCGTTAACTTGCAGTAGTAAGCGCATCAGTAACGCCCTTCTAATGTTTGTGATTGAGTTGTTGAGAGTGTTCACTCACATTCATCATCAGTAATCTCGTCGACATCATACCCTTCGTCGAGCTTCCAAAAGCTGCTTACAATATCCTCTATCTCTAAGTGATATATGAGCGCAAGCCTGAATTATTATTGAAGATGTTAATGTGGGCTCAAAAATGTCCCAACCTAATCTCGTAAGTTGTGCATTAGGACCTGCCTTGATTGTGTCTCTCTTCAAAATGAGACCACAGACGTCAGCTCTGAGTAGAAGGTCAAAGAAGGAAATTTTAAGGGGTTATATACACTTGTTTGGGTAGAAAAAATCGACATTTTCTATAGCATTTTCTTAAAGTATATACATACTTTAAAGATTATTTCTTCCAACTTTCATAGAGATCTGAGCACTAGAACCAAAGTTACAGCTGTCAACAGCGCGCTTCTCCCATGTGCCACCGAGTACGTGCCGACCGCTCATACCGTTGCGGTGGTCAAGGTTCCTCAAGAACCATGGGCTACTTGAAAAGTACAATATCTCATACTTGAACGAAGGATTTTTTATTTGTAACCAGAGTTTTTTTTTGGAATAAAAAAAGTGAATTTTTAGACCCACAAAAATCGATATTTTCAGTAAAATCATCACCACTATAAAATGTAAAAATGTTGATGTCGCCAAATCCTTCGTTCAAGTAGGGCGTTATGATATAAACTAAAAAGAATGTTATTTTATTTGATTGCAGAAACCTACTTATCATGCTCACCGCAAAGCGCGAAAGAAAAAAGTGTAACATCTGTAGTCCCAGCAAATGCACACATTTTTTACTGAAAAATTAAATTTAACAACTTCAAACATATATCGGGTGATTTTTTAAGAGCTTGATAACTTTTTTAAAAAAACGCATAAAATTTGCAAAATCTCATCGGTTCTTTATTTGAAACGTTAGATTGGTTCATGACATTTACTTTTGAAGATAATTTCATTTAAATGTTGACCGCGGCTGCGTCTTAGGTGGTCCATTCGGAAAGTCCAATTTTGGGCAACTTTTTCGAGCATTTCGGCCGGAATAGCCCGAATTTCTTCGGAAATGTTGTCTTCCAAAGCTGGAATACATAGTTGCTGGCTTATTTCTGTAGACTTTAGACTTGACGTAGCCCCACAAAAAATAGTCTAAAGGCGTTAAATCGCATGATCTTGGTGGCCAACTGCCCATGCATCCCGAAAATGCACTGTTTGGTGTGGTTTGTACGCTGGTGGAATCATTGGACCGTATTTTTTCAAAGATGCTGTTGGACGCAACGTTACGGTGAATGGCGATCGCTATCGTTCGATGCTAACAAACTTTTTGTTGCCAAAAATGGAAGAACTGAACTTGGTTGATATGTGGTTTCAACAAGATGGCGCTACATGCCACACAGCTCGCGATTCTATGGCCATTTTGAGGGAAAACTTCGGAGAACAATTCATCTCAAGAAATGGACCCGTAAGTTGGCCACCAAGATCATGCGATTTAACGCCTTTAGACTATTTTTGTGGGGCTACGTCAAGTCTAAAGTCTACAGAAATAAGCCAGCAACTATTCCAGCTTTGGAAGACAACATTTCCGAAGAAATTCGGGCTATTCCGGCCGAAATGCTCGAAAAGTTGCCCAAAATTGGACTTTCCGAATGGACCACCTAAGACGCAGCCGCGGTCAACATTTAAATGAAATTATCTTCAAAAGTAAATGTCATGT
>NW_024391395.1:0-620 GCF_016617805.1 Bactrocera tryoni
AAAAAATTAATAAAAATAAATATCGCGTGCTGATAAACTATTGTTTTTTTAAAGAGAAAAAACACAATTGAAGCAAAAGTTTGACATAGTGACGAGTTTTCGGACACTGCCTCAGGAAAATCAACCATCAAGGATTGCTATGCTAAATTTTGACGTGATGAAATAAGCACCGAAGTTCTCTCTCTCTTTCTCTGTTGCGAGTGTATAAATACAAGTTAAATTTCAAAGAGTCTTAAGTTGAATTTTACTTACAATCCGAAATAAATCTGCCAACCATCTTATAGACATATTTGTTTCGTATTGTAAATTAATTCTAATATTTTTTACAGATCTACACCACTGGTTTTAAGGTGGCCACTGTAGAATTTTCAAAACCTCAATTTTTTTTTTTTGCCTAAACTATGCTTTATGGACATAAAAATAAGTTTCAAATTGACTTGTAGCGATTAAAACTTTTTTAATCAATTTCAAGCGTACATATATGTAAGTCCACCTCCGTTATAACTATAGCTATTAGTGGAGCTTTAAACACGTTTTTCTCAAAACCACTTGTTTCCTAATGGTGATACTTTGACAATTTATCTATTTTAGGGGTTACATGGATTTTCGGGTTTCAAAAA
>NW_024391396.1:0-3762 GCF_016617805.1 Bactrocera tryoni
CATACATGATATTATTATTATTTATTAAAAAAATGTATCACTTATTTTTGATTACTGTGACCAATACAATACATAAAATAGTAAAAAAAAGAATAATTTATATTTAGCTTGTTTTTGGCTATATATACATACGTTTGTGTGTAAGCACTTTTAATGGCTTTTCTAAAATTAAAAATCCTTTGCAGTAAACAAGTAGAGGCAAAAATTTTAAAGCTTAAAAGCCCTGCATTGTATAGAAAATTCTTCTTTCAGAAATTACTGAAACTATTTATCTGATTAGGTAAAATAAAAAATGCTTATATTCCCTTGATATTCCCTTGATATACATATTTATGTATATACATATATGTATATACATATTTATATGTACAGTAAGTTAAAAATTTTGTGCTTTCTGGGATAACGGCTTGAAAAACTATAATTATACACACATAGCATAATTAAAAAAAATATAACAAAAAAAAAGTAAAAACAAAAATGTGAGAGACTTTTAGAAGTAGTTTTCCAAATACATACCCTATATCGAATGGCAGTTAAACAAATATTTTCTAAATTACTTAACAAGTGGCATGATCCATGATTTAATATACACACATACATACATACATATATGAGATGTATACGAGTATATCCGCAGGAAAAAAAATTAGTCAATGCTCGGTGTTACTATGCCATTTTGTGAAACCATCATATAAATATGTGTCATATATGTATGTACATACACAAGACATGAAATTTATGCTCGAAGTTGTATGGAACAGTGGATATATTTGTTGTTATAACTTTGCAGGTGCCTTAAAAGGAATAAATAACCTTCTCAGAGTGACCCTCAATCTAAACAAAACCCAACATTTATAAATTTAATAATATTATACTGCTCTACTCTCACGTCATTAAATATTATACCTTGAAAATTGTAAGCAACAATATTGCTATTCGAAAACATCCCAGAAGGTAATGTGCTTCACTTGTAATTTTGTGACCAATTCATCGAAATATTTGAGTTCTCTATATGGATATTTAACATTGAGCCACTGATAATCCTCTAGTATCTTTGAAACCATTTAATTTAAATCTTCCCTTTGGAGATTTTCAGGAACTTCTCACAAATGGGAAGCAAACCTTACAGAACTGCAAAACCAAAATGTTTATTTGTCACCTGTTTTAACGTTGTCTGCCTAAAAGTATTCTCACTGATAATATTTAACGGGTGATCTAAGTAGAGGTACTTTTTTTTAACAGTCTTTTTTGGCAGGTTTGTGAGCCGGTAGAATCATCGGTCAATATTTTTTCAAAAATGATGTCGGTGAGAACGTAACCGTCAGTGGACTATTTGATGCCTGAAATTGAAGCCTATGATCTCAGCGACATTTGGGTTCAAAAAGACAACGTAATTTCCCATACATCGCATCAATCAATGAATTTATTGAGAGAACACTTCGATGAGCAGATAACTTCTTGTTTTAGGCCAGTCGATTGGCCACCAAGATCGTGTGGAATCACAACGTTAGAATTTTTCCTGTGGGGATATGTAAAGTCCAAAGTCTATGCGGACAATCCCGCTTCGGTTCAAGCTTTGGAACAAAACATCACGGGTGTCATACGCTAGTTACCAGTCGGAATGCTCGAATGAGTCATCGAAAATTGAACTCAATGGATGGACCATCTAAAACGTGGCCGCGAAAGAGATAATCTTCAACAGAAATGTCAAAGAATGTTTTTTTGAATGGTAATAGAATCCCCTTAAATTTAAAGTTTCGGTGTTTTTTCTTTAAAAAAGTAAGGACAGTCAAAAAAATATTTTGAAGGAACCAATACTTATCCAACGCATCTTTTTGTGAAACTTAAAAACTTTGTAGCTAACTTTGCCACAAGCTTCACATGCAGGAGATCAGAACTTTTAATATGGTATTTCTATGATTCCCGTAATTATTCCCTTCGACGTTTAGTTGGGTATTTTTTGCATTTTCTGAGAAACCTTAGCTAAATTTTGTATATTTATACCTGGCAGTCGTCTGTTTGTCAATCTCCGAACTAATGGTTCAGATCAGATACTATAGCATGTAGCTGCCATACAAACTGACCGCTCGAAATTAAGATGAAGATATTTGTATGCCCTTTTATGCAATCCAAAAATTTACTGGTGAAGAGTATTACATTTTCAGTTCAACCGAAGTACTTGTATTTTGTATAGTTCAGAGAGTAGAGATTTCAGCGAAGAAACGACGCTTTTGTTAAAGATAAAAATAAAAATGAAAAACTCGGTAATTTCAATGTTTTCCATTAATGTTGGCATCGAAGTTTTTCCGAAAATCGGGATAAACTGTTTTTAAACCTTACAACCACCTCCCTCCCTTCCTCTTCCCGACCACAGAACACCCCAAAAAAATATATATATTTTATATACTACTATATATACCAATATCGGCGTATGCCGATGATATTGATATCATCGGCCTTAACACCCGCGCCGTTAGTTCTGCTTTCTCCAGACTGGACAAGGAAGCAAAACTAATGGGTCTGGCAGTGAACGAGGGCAAAACGAAATATCTCCTGTCATCAAACAAACAGTCGTCGCACTCGCGACTTTTAACTCACGTCACTGTTGACAGTCATAACTTTGAAGTCGTAGATAATTTCGTCTATCTTGGAACCAGCGTAAACACCACCAACAACGTCAGCCTAGAAATCCAAGCAGGACTGAGTAGGCAATTGAGAAGCAAAGTCCTCTCTCGACAAACAAAAACCAAACTCTATAAGTCACTCATAATTCCCGTCTTGCTATCTGATGAGTCGACGTTGCGAGTTTTCGAGAGAAAAGTTCTGCGAAAGACTTATGGTCCTTTGCGCGTTGGCCACGGCGAATATCGCATTCGATGGAACGATGAGCTGTACGAGATATATGACCACATTGACATAGTTCAGCGAATTAAAACACAGCGGCTACGCTGGCTAGGTCATGTTGTCCGAATGGACGGAAACACTCCAGCTTTGAAAGTATTCGACGCAGTACCCGCCGGGGGAAGCAGAGGAAGAGGAAGACCTCCACTCCGTTGGAAGGACCAAGTGGAGAAGGACCTGGCTTCGCTTGGAATATCCAATTGGCGCCACGTAGCGAAAAGAAGAAACGACTGGCGCGCTGTTGTTAACTCGGCTATAATCGCGTAAGCGGTGTCTACGCCAATTAAGAAGAAGATATATACTAAGTACGTTTTGTAATTTTTCAAATGAAGACTTATATAAAAAATATAATGTAAACTATTTCCCTATTCATTAATCCTCTATTACAAATGTTCGAACAATTAGAGACCCAACCACTTTTAATAGACCCCTATTGCGAAAGGCTACTAGATTAGAGTTTCCAGTTTACCTGCCTTGAATATTATAAAAGGATTTTACTTTGCGGAAGACTACTGAGCCAGTGTTCTTTAAAAAACAGATAACAAAGTCTGTGTCTACATTTTTAGTAATCGATAATAAACATAAAATGGGCACTTCCGACTCAAATGCCACCGTTACGGTATCGATATCCACTAGTAATGTAAATTTACGTATTCGCAATATGTAATAGGAGTATCACCCCCACAGAGTCAGTTTTCAGTAGTTCAACAATGCCTGGCTGTTAGAGTAAAAATTTAAGAAAATTTAATGAACAGAATGTAAATATTCCTCCAAATAAAATGAATTTGAAAATGAACGTCACCTGGGCATAGGCATGCTTAAAAGTCGTAAATGTTATAATTGCGATAACTTGGTATGAAA
>NW_024391397.1:0-1263 GCF_016617805.1 Bactrocera tryoni
TACCTTTGAGCTTGAGCATAATATGTTATATTACAAAGAGAGAATTGCTGTTGATGTACCTTAAACTAAATTGTTAAATCCTTGTTGAATTAGACATGGAAATAGGTTATATAATGTTATACTGGTCGGCTATCACGTCATACATAAACCTACTGGTACTAAGTATATGCATATGGAGGTTCAGTTTAATTTGAGGTAAAGAATTCGTCACACAGGCTGTCAAAGTTTTTTTGCGAACTCTAAGAACGGCTTGATGTCTAAGTTTCTAAGCTCTTAGATATCTGAGTCGAGTCGTCTCTCGCATGTTAACTTCTCTGAACTTTTTGCATGTATCGTCATCACTTATTCCCATCAGGCTCGCATGTGATGCCAGTAGGTTTTCACATTTCACTAAGCCAATAGCCGAGCGACAGTACTTTCGAGACCGTGTAAGTAAGAACCAAGCGAGCTTTTCTAAGGATATCTGGCTCAGGCACTCCAACTTGCCCTTATCCGCCTGTCAGTCCTTTCGGAAACTTCGTTCGTGTTTACTGACTTTCGTATTTCCGATACTTGTTCGGTGGCCAGATAGCACTTTTCGCAGTCTCATCAGCTGCATCGTTTCCCGGAACTCCTTTGTGGCCTGTAATCCAGTATATATGCAGCGGATTTCTGACCGCCGCTACATTTACTGCTTGACCTGCTTCTAATGACATTCTCTGACGTAATGCGATGTGAGATTATTGCTTTAATTGCTGCCTATCTCTTGAGGTATATATTTATCCTTTTTATGTTATTTCCCGCGTTGCTAACTACCTTGGCCGCTTTTCTAACTGCAAATACTTCCACTCGGACGCAAATGCAGTAATCCGGACGCTTGAAGGATCGCCTGAGATCTAGCTCTAACCAATAAATTCCAGCTTCCACTAAATTAGCCTTCCATCTCCTTTTAGTGTGACTTCTAATCTTATCTCTCAAATACATCGTATGGTTATCTGGAAACGAATTAAGGACTACGATTTTAGGGCATGCACCTGGAATGTCCGGTGCCTTAATTGGGAAGGTGCCACTACACAGCTGGTTGATGTCCTCGTGAAAATAAAGGCTGACATTACCGCCGTCCAAGAAATACGATGGACGGGACAAGGACTGAGACGAGTAGGTCCTTGTGGCATTTCCTACAGTGGTCATATAAAGGATAAATTGGTGTGGGATTTGTGGTAGGAGAGAGACTTCGTCGCCGAGTACTGTCAATCATTCGACTCGGACACGTCAACAAACACA
>NW_024391398.1:0-1316 GCF_016617805.1 Bactrocera tryoni
ATTATTATATTACAAAGCATAAAGCACAAAAGAGACACAAAAGATCAAAAGATCGTTTTACTTTTTAAAGGCGAAGTTCAGAGGTTCGTACACATGTCCTTTAAACAGACACTAAATTTTGAAATATCAACCTGAAATTATCCACACATCTTTTTATACTCTCGCAACAATGTTGCTAAGGAGAGTATTATAGTTTTGTTCACATAACGGTTGTTTGTAAGTCCTAAAACTAAAAGAGTCAGATATAGGGTTATATATACCAAAGTGATCAGGGTGACGAGTAGAGTCGAAATCCGGATGTCTGTCCGACCGTCCGTCCGTCCGCCCGTGCAAGCTGTAACTTGAATAAAAATTGAGATATCATGATGAAACTTGGTACACGTATTCCTTGGCTCCATAAGAAGGTTAAGATCGAAGATGGGCAAAATCGGCCCACTGCCACGCCCACAAAATGGCGGAAACCGAAAACCTATAAAGTGTCATAACTAAGCCATAAATAAAGATATTAAAGTGAAATTTGGCACAAAGGATCGCATTAGGAAGGGGCACATTTGGACGTAATTTTTTTGGAAAAGTGGGCGTGGCCCCGCCCCTACTAAGTTTTTTGTACATATCTCGGAAACTACTATAGCTATGTCAACCAAACTCTATAGAGTCGTTTTCTTCAGGCATTTCCATATACAGTTCAAAAATGGAAGAAATCGGATAATAACCACGCCCACCTCCCATACAAAGGTTATGTTGAAAATCACTAAAAGTGCGTTAACCGACTAACAAAAAACGTCAGAAACACTAAATTTTACGGAAGAAATGGCAGAAGGAAGCTGGAAAAATTGAAAATGGGCGTGGCGTCGCCCACTTATGGACCAAAAACCATATCCCAGGAACTACTAGATCGATTTCAATGAAATTCGGTATATAATATTTCCTTAACACCCTGATGACATGTACGAAAAATGGTGAAATCGGTTCACAACCACTACACAAATTGATCTAATCTAATTATTAATTTTACAGCAAAATAAAAAAATATGTAAATGACGGATAATGAAATCTCGATTATCACTTTATCATGCGAGAGTATAAAATGTTCGGTGACACCCGAACTTAGCCCTTCCTTACTTGTTCTCCTTAATAAACTGTCATTTGAAAAATTTTTTTTGACAAGATACTTTCTCTAAATTTTGCGAAATTCCAATTTCCGAAAAGGATCCATTCGGACCCCTGTAGTATTTATATAGCCGAGTTTACAAACAATGCGCCAGTCGTTCTTCCATTTCCCTGTTTGGCACCAATTAGATATTCCAAGTTTAACC
>NW_024391399.1:0-651 GCF_016617805.1 Bactrocera tryoni
AAAGGCTGACATCACCGCCGTCCAAGAAATGCGATGGACGGGACAAGGACAGAGACGAGTAGGTCCTTGTGACATTTACTACTGTGGCCATATAAAGGAGCGCAAGTTTGGTGTACGATTCGTGGTGGGGGAGAGACTCCGTCGCCGAGTACTATCATTCACTGCGGTGAATGAACGTCGAGCCACAATCTGCATCAATGCGAGGTTTTTCAACATATCGCTGATTTGCGCCCAGTCGAATACTTTCAGAGCTGGAGTGTTTTCGTCCATCCGGACAACATGACCTGGCCAGCGTAGCCGTTGTCTTTTAATTCACTGAACTATATCAATGTCGTCGTATATCTCGCACAGCTCATCGTTTCATCGAATGTAATATTTGTCGTGGCCAATGCGCAAAGGACCATAAATCTTTCGCAGAACCTTTCTCTCGAAAACTCGTAACGTCGACTCATCGGTTGCTGTCATCGTCCAAGCCTCTGCACCATATAGCAGGACGGGAATTATGAGCGACTTATAGAGTTTGGCTTTTGTTCGTCGAGAGAGGACTTTACTTTTCAATTGCCTACTCAGTCCGAAGTAGCACCTGTTGGCAAGAGAAATCCTGCGTTGGATTTCCAGGCTGACATTGTTGGTGGTGTTAACACTGGTTCC
>NW_024391400.1:0-1434 GCF_016617805.1 Bactrocera tryoni
TGTATAGAGTATACTATATATAAGGTTGTCAAAAAAAGTCTTGCGGTATTTTTATTGAATTTTTTTTTTATTGAAATTGAAATGAATTTTTGATGGCTCATGCCCCAGCTCTTGACCGATGCTACGGCTGCTACTATGCCGGTCTCTTTCGACC
The DNA here is from genome assembly GCF_016617805.1 of Bactrocera tryoni. Classification (NCBI taxonomy): domain Eukaryota; kingdom Metazoa; phylum Arthropoda; class Insecta; order Diptera; family Tephritidae; genus Bactrocera; species Bactrocera tryoni. The sequence continues at coordinate 155 of NW_024391400.1, forward strand.
AATTCAGCGATTTTATCGCAATTTTCGACGACAGGCCTTCCGGAGCGTGGCGCATCTTCGACCACCTCTACACCAGAACGAAAATGTTGAAACCATCGTTGTGCGGTGGAAATGGAAACTGTATCGGGTCCATAAACTGCAAAAATTTTATTGCCGGCTTGAGATGCATTTTTGCCTTTATCGTAGTAGTACTGTAAAATATGCCGTATTTTCTCTTTATTTTGCTCCATGTTTGCGACGCTATAACTCACGAACGACTTAAAAGAACGACAATCAATCAAACACGTGTTAGCGCGTGAAATGAGCTTTCCAAAAAGGGAAGGCATGACCCGATGCGACGATTAAAACTTGAACATGCGTTTTCAGCGCCAACTAGCGAAAATACCGCAAGACTTTTTTGACAACCTAATATAACAAACATATACTTATGTACAAATATATACGGTTCCCAACGGTCCCTTCTGAGTGGCAAACTTTATATAGCATATTCAGAGCAAAAAAAAAAAAACATTTTAGAAGATAAAGTCGGTTTTTGATTTTAAACCTTAAATATGTATGTTAAAAATACGAAAAACGAAAAAGGTGGCAATATTGTCGGTTATTCCTAAGGGGTTACATGAGTTTAAGGGTTTTAAAAAATCGATTTTTTTTATTGTCTTATTAAATGCAACAAACCCTATAGAATATTGTCCTAAATTTTCAAACTGATCCGAGTAATAGTTTCGGAGATACAGCCTTGAGAACTTGTGCGCTCGAGGCTAGCTAGGCTAAGGCGCCGTCTTTAAACGCGTTTTTTTCGAAGCTGTGTTTTTGAAGTCCGTTGGCAAGATTTCTCGAGAACTACTTAACCGATCTTCATGAAATTTTACAGAGGCCCTTGAGTTACAATTCTCAAAGGCTTGGACAAAGGATTTTTTCGACTACAGCTATTTTTTCCTTCGTCCAAGTTCTAACTTAAAGATTTAAATAAAACACGTATTTTTCATTTTTAGGCTTATCCTGTCAACGCGAGTGCATCTTTTTTCCGAGGGATCGTCGGAAATGGCGTCGCAAAGGGCGAGTTTAAAATATTTTTTCCAAAAAAAGAATTTCTTTGTTAATAGTGTTTGTTAATAACTATAAAAAATTCTAATAAAATATTTTATTTTTTATATGAGAAAAAACTTGTTGGAAAAAGGCTGTTTTTACCCGAGAAAACCCATGTAACCCCTTAATGGGCAACGATACCGACAACCGTTCATCAAACTGAAGCGAGTAGTTGCCGGAAAGGTTCGGAAATT
>NW_024391401.1:0-1560 GCF_016617805.1 Bactrocera tryoni
AGCAAAGAATAGAGAAAGAGTCTCCAAAATTGCAGAAGATCCGACTTAATTACATATTTCTACTCAATTGCTTCTGAAACTCACTAATATTTATCTTTAACAAGTAAGGAAGGGCTAAGTTCGGGTGTCACCGAACATTTTATACTCTCGCATGATAAAGTGATAATCGAGATTTCATTATACGTCATTTACATATTTTGCAAATACCGTATTTTTGTAAAGTTTTATTCCGCTATCATCATTGGTTCCTAATGTATGTATATATTATACAGAGAAGGCATCAGATGGAATTCAAAATAGCGTTATATTGGAAGAAGGCGTGGTTGTGAACCGATTTCACCTATATTTCGTACATGTCATCAAGGTGTTAAGAAAATATTATATACCGAATTTCATTGAAATCGGTCTAGTAGTTCCTGAGATATGGTTTTTGGTCCATAAGTGGGCGAGGCCACGCCCATTTTCAATTTTTAAAAAAAGCCTGGATGCAGCTTCCTGCTGCAATTTCTTCCGTAAAATTTAGTGTTCCTGACGTTTTTTGTTAGTCGGTTAACGCACTTTTAGTGATTTTCAACATAACCTTTGTATGGGAGGTGGGTGTGGTTATTATCCGATTTCTTCCATTTTTGAACTGTATATGGAAATGCCTGAAGAAAACGACTGTGTAGAGTTTGATTGACATAGCTATAGTAGTTTCTGAGATATGTACAAAAAACTTAGTAGGAGGGCAGTCACGCCCACTTTTTTCCAAAAAAATTGCGTCCAAATATGCCCCTGCTTAATGCGATCCTTTGTGCCAAATTTCGCTTTTTAATATCTTTGTTTATGGCTTAGTTATGACACTTTATAGGTTTTCGGTTTCCGCCATTTTGTGGGCGTGGCAGTGGGCCGATTTTTGCCCATCTTCGAACTTAACCTTCTTATGGAGCCAAGGAATACGTACCAAGTTTCATCATGATATCTCAATTTTTACTCAAGTTACAGCTTGCACGGACGGACGGACGAACAGACGGACGGACGAACAGACGGACGGACGGACAGACAGACATCCGGATTTCGACTCTACTCGTCACCCTGATCACTTTGGTATATATAACCCTATATCTGACTCTTTTAGTTTTAAGACTTACAAACAACCGTTATGTGAACAAAACTATAATACTCTCCTTAGCAACATTGTTGCGAGAGTATAAAAACGTATTTATCGAGCACAAAGTGAGCTAGCCATTCTGATAACACAAATATAGATACAATAGAATATACTTAGATACAGAACTAGGTGAATATAGTTGTTGTTGTTGTAACGACATCATCATGCGGTAGGTTTGGTCTATTATGCATAAGTAGGAATTTAACCTGCTACAGTATCCAGTACACAATGATCACTCTCAATTCTCGCCGCAACTCATCGTCTGCAATGGATGGTGGTTTGACTCCAAGTATGCCATTCACTAAAAGGAAGTAAGTGAAGGTGTCAATGGCTCCACTAGGCGTGGCGGTTAGTGCCTGTCTGAAGTTTGTTGGGTCTGATGCCTGGCGTATTGTTTTACACCTTCGACG
>NW_024391402.1:0-2125 GCF_016617805.1 Bactrocera tryoni
AGCTCATCGATCTATCGACTGCGGTTTTTGCAGTTGCTAATGAGCAAAGGACCATAAATTTTCCGCAGAGCCTTTTTCTCGAAAACTCATTACATCGACTCATCAGATGTTGTCATCATCCATGCCTCTGCGCCATATAGCAGGACGGGAACAATGAGTGATTTATAGAGTTTGGGCTTGGTTCGTCGAGAGAGGACTTTACTTCCCAATTGCCTACTCAGTCCGAAGTAGCACCTTTTAACAACAGTTGTTCTGCGTTGAACTTTGAACATTGTGTTAATACTGATTCCAAGATAGATGAAATTATCTACAACTTCGAAGTTGTGGCTGTCAACAGTGACGTGGGAGCCAAGTCGCCATTCTGAACAAAGCAGAACTAACGGCGCGGGGGTTGAGGCCAATAATATCAAAATCATCGACGTAAGCCAGCAGCTGTACATATTACATATACATTATAGAAGTTTGTCAAGCTCTTCATACTCACTCATTTCAGCCTCTCTCTTTTTTTCACTGCAAATGCGTTTCGCTTCCCACTTCAGTCCTCAGTATCTGTCCCATCCCGTAAGTGTTTTGGTCGATTGTAACATTTAATAATCCATCCGATCTGTTGATATTATGAAACCTCTTTAAGCTATTTTTTATTTAACAATGTTTTCGCAAGACCGACTGAAGAGTGTTTTATTTTATGGAATATTAAAAAGATTAAATAAAATTCAGCCAATTCTTCTTAAATTACATATGTATATCAGCTGATAAAGTGTATCGGATATTATTCAACCAGAATTAATGTATTCAATATTTAGAAAATGTCAGAAAATATTTTTAAAGCATACGTATGTTTAGCTTTCTAAATTAAATTCTTAGCAACTCTGTAACTTTAAAAACCGGAATCTCTTTGTGGAATTGGGACCTTCTTCCAATGGATACCCAGTAGGTTCGGAAAAGTCGTAAAAACTCTGAGACGGTTAGGGTGAAAATATTTTTACGGGCTCACTTCGCCCTGACAAGTCTTATACTACACTCTTTTATCACTAAACTAGTTCGTTTTTCAGAGACCTTTGTTTTTATTTTTTCTCAAAGAAATCAGATATTAGAGCATGTGCACATCTAAAGCCAAAAGACTCGTTGGGTACCCAGTAGTTTTGGTGAACTTGAGCTAAGTATATACTTCTCAAAATTGTGCAGCCATCACCCACAATGTAACGTAACAGTTGCGAAAACACGACTAAAGTGCTTACTGCTTATATTTTTAGTAAGATTGTCTGCATATTGCGTTGATGGGGGTTAAAAACTTAACTATCATCATACCACTATGCAACATATAAGTTTACATTCCAAACGCAGTAACAGTTGGGTTGAGGATGTAAATAAGGCACCGCAATGTGAAGAAGCATTCAAGAATTTCGTTCAATTGTTTAAAACCTGCGATAAAACTAATAAAGTGAGAAATGGAGCAACAACAACTAATAGCTAAATAATAAGTAAGAGAAATTGAAATTTTGTGTAGGGGAAACGACGCCAACAACTCCAATAAGATCCGACAACATCAAATGCAGGGTAACATAAATACAGCGTAAAATGATGTTAGGTGAGTTTTTATTTGTATGAACGTCCACCTTTTTGCCTAGAACACGCTTGTATGCCAAAAAGCAACATAATACCACACTGTTGCGCTACAGCTAGCTATGCGCTGGCGAGATAAAATCATTTAATGAAAACTTCCACTCCCGCATAATTGCACTTTCACTTATAGACACTGTACATACCAGCACGAATCACGAAGTTGTTGTACTGAAAAAGTGTTGAAATCAGCACTGAATAATTTGGAACAGTTCTGCAGAGAAAATATCATCCGCTGAGCGAGAGATTGAAATAACGACAAACCCATAATCTATTACTGGTTGGTTAAGTGTTTAATGAGTTTTCAAAAGTCCTCTAACATATGCAAGAGCTTTTTGCGATATAATCGGTCTTTGAAGGCGATAATAAAAGTTTGTATTGAAATGCGTTGACAGCCACTTCTATCCATATTAAAAGCGCGAAGTCGTAAGCCAAACCTTCAGCTAACTTGTTCATATTAACCATCCGTCTTTTACTGAACCGTAATACATACAATACTCACTCC
>NW_024391403.1:0-1480 GCF_016617805.1 Bactrocera tryoni
GTTTATGTAAATTAATTAATGATTTTGCATTTTAGCATTTACATATATATGTACGTATGCATTTTCAAAGTGTTTAATTTAGTGTTTTGTATAATTTATTTAGTAGACAACATTGTTGTTGTTAGATTTCGCACTTGCGCCTTCGCGTATGTGGGTATGTATGTAACGAAAGCAAATGACAGAAACATTTGTAATTATTCATTCTCTTACATATATGCTCTTTTCTGTAGAAGCGCTGCTTATACATATTAGCTTAATGTAAAAATTGAAGAACTTTAAACGCAATATATATCAAAAGTGGTTCAATGATTTTAAAATCTGTAGAATTTGTGCCAAGTTTCAGATCACACACTTTAATTTGATGTATTATTTGTCTCTGTACGTTTTGTAGATCTCTGGAAATAAGCGCCTTGTCTTAGAATAATATATAGAAGAAGATATGTGAAGCCAATGTTTTGAAGCAATTCGAAGTCGATTTCTTAATGTGTACATGCAAGAAAATCGGTTTTATACCTAAATGTAAAACTCTGTAATTTTTCCAAATGCACTGCCGTTATAGCATTATGTCAACTTGAGTAAGATGTAGAGGGCTAATTAACTTTAATATGTGAAGTTAATGATTTGGGGCAACTTGGTATGGATTTCTAAATGTGTACATGCAAGAAAATCGGTTTTATACCTAAATGTAAAACTCTGTAATTTTTCCAAATGCACTGCCGTTATAGCATTATGTCAACTTGAGTAAGATGAAGAGGGTTAATTAACTTTAATATGTGAAGCTAATGATTTGAGGCAACTTGATATGGATTTCTAAATGTGTACATGCAAGAAAATCGGTTTTATACCTAAATGTAAAATTGTGGACTTTTTCCAAATCTGTAAAATTTGTGCAAAGTTTCAGATCGCACACTTTAATTTGATGTATTATTTATCTCTGTACGTTTTGTAGATCTCTGGAAATAAGCGCCTTGTCTTAGAATAATATACAGATTTCCAAATGTTTATTTTTTTGATAATCATCTACTATTAATTCTTCTTCTTCGCAAAAATATATATATACATATATATGTAAATGCTAAAATGCAAAATCATTAATTAATTTACATAAACATTTATTTTGCCTAAATATGTTCGCAAAGTTTCATTTCACACTAATTTCGTCAAGTAATTATAGCGCTGCTTTTCTGGCATCCCGCCTTTTTCACTAACTGCTGGTTGACGGCACCCTGATTGTGTTTTGTTGCCAGCTCAAAAAACAGATCAGCTGCAAGCGAGAGAGCAAGAAAAGAGATTCTAATCAAGTTATCTATGACAATAAGAGAATGACGAATATTACAAATTACAAATGTTTGCTTTGGCATGTGCACTGGTACATACATACATATGCATGCGCTAAGGCGCTATCTACGATTTGACATGCGCTCTCTTCTATGTTGCAGGAATATGTATGTACGAGCTAAGGAACACTGCGCTTTGACAT
>NW_024391404.1:0-1433 GCF_016617805.1 Bactrocera tryoni
TATATAGCATTGACAGGTGCGGCAGTGTTAAACCAGATTAATTGCATTTTTCGGGATTATTTCAGGAGTTACCACAGCTAACTCCGTTGCTGAATCCAAAAATAACTCTCAAAATTTTAGGGAGTCTGTGAGATTTTCGTTGGCAACATTGTTAAAAACGGCCAATTTTCATCTATTGTGAATGAAATACAAGCAACCCTGACAGCTGTTTATCAAATTCTCAATATAATATCAATAAAACTTCTATGTTATGATGCAGTTTTAAAAATAATGTGTTGATATGCTTTTGTAATAAAAAATGGTTTGGTAAAAATTGGTCGGCTAACAACCGTAATGTTTATCTTCTATCAATTTTCATTGCAAACATTATAAAAAGGACAATGAGCTGTTTATGAGAGTTTCAAACTCGCATAGCTGCCGTCTGTCACCTACAAATTTGGATCTGATTAAGTGCGCAGTTAATCCGGATTAAGGCTGCCGTCTGTCAACGCTATTAGATAACGGTTTGGCTCTAGAACTAGTTTTTGTCGTATTGTTCATTTGTGACACTCAAATGCTCCAGAAAGGAAGTCACCCACTCGCCATCTTTCTGTTGAGTTGAAGACGGAAGGTAAGTTTTAGTGAATATTTCGAGAAGTTTCGACTCACATGGAGTAACAACACTATCAGCACCTTCGTAACAAGAAAAAAACGTTAACTTCGGCTGCACCGAAGCTAATATACCCTTGACAGGTGCATTTCTTATAGTAACTAAATGTTTAGTTTGTATGGAAGCTATTCGATCTGAACAATTTTTTCGGAGATTATATTATTTCCTTAAGCAGTAATCCATGCCAAATTTCGTGAAAATATCACGTCAAATGCAAAAGTTTTCCTTACAAGCCCTTGATTCCGATCGTTCGGTTTGTATGGCAGCTATATGCTATAGTAATTCGATCTGAGCAATTTCTTCCGCTATTACATTATTTCTACGAACAATAACTCATACCAAATTTCGTGAAGATATGTATGTATATCGTCAAATGAGGAAGTTTCCCATGCAAGCATTTGACTCCGATCATTCAGTTTGTATGGCAGCTATATGCTATAGTTAGCCGATCTGAACAATTTCTTCGGAGATTACATTGTTACCTTAGAAAATAATCTATACCAAATTTTGTGAATATATCTTGTCAAAAGCAAAAGTTTTCCATACAAGAACTTTTTTCCGATCGTTCAGTTTGTATGGCAGCTACTTGTTATAGTGGCTCCGATATCGGCAATTCCGACAAATGAGCAACTTCTTGAAGAGAAAATGACGTTGGTGAAATTTCAAAACGATGCCTTAAAAACTGAGGGACTAGTTCGTATATATACAGCCAGACAGACAGACGGATTCCATGACTAAATCGACTCAGCTCAATATACTGGTCATTTTATGTATATACTTTATA
>NW_024391405.1:0-670 GCF_016617805.1 Bactrocera tryoni
CGTTATGGCTTTATGTCAACTTGGGTAAGATGAAGAAGGTTAATTAACTTAAATATGTTAAATTAATGAATTAAAGCAACTCAATATCGACTGCTAAATGTGTATATACAAGAAAATCGACTTTATACCTGAATATAAGATTGTCGAATTCTTCCAAATGCACTGCCGTTATGGCTTTATGTCAACTTGGGTAAGATGAAGAAGGTTAATTAACTTAAATATGTTAAATTAATGAATTAAAGCAACTCAATATCGACTGCTAAATGTGTATATACAAGAAAATCGACTTTATACCTGAATATAAGATTGTCGAATTCTTCCAAATGCACTGCCGTTATGGCTTTATGTCAACTTGGGTAAGATGAAGAAGGTTAATTAACTTAAATATGTTAAATTAATGAATTAAAGCAACTCAATATCGACTGCTAAATGTGTATATACAAGAAAATCGACTTTATACCTGAATATAAGATTGTCGAATTCTTCCAAATGCACTGCCGTTATGGCTTTATGTCAACTTGGGTAAGATGAAGAAGGCTAATTAACTTAAATATTTGATGTTAATGATTTGAAGCAACTCAATACCGACTGCTAAATGTCTATATACAAGAAAAACGACTTTATACCTGAATATAAGATTGTCGAATTCTTCCAAATGCACTGCCGTTAT
>NW_024391406.1:0-1156 GCF_016617805.1 Bactrocera tryoni
TAGTGAAAACTCTATTTAAAGCTATATAAAGAGGACATCTACTTTAACCGTGCATATTAGCTGGTCCCAACGATTTTTAATCTTCATTAAGGACAATTCATTAAGCGGACAACTCTATTAACAGGACAGAAAGGTTGGTTGCATACTCTTTTCAGGGTATACAACTCAAGTAAATTCTTTCTGTCAAACCTGATTATTTTATCTATACTAAACCGATCGAAATTCACGCTGTTTTCATCTCCTTTGACCAAATGAAGGAAAGTTTTAAGCTTGCTTTTGAAATTAATGTCTCTCCAATACTTATAATTTCACAGTTTATAACCACATTCGGGTGCGAGTCTCGGCTGAGAAATGAAGAAAGTTGGTCAACCGTATGCCATATCATTAGCAAATATTCATGAGTATTATCTTAAGTCCTCAGAATTTCAGAAATTTAAAAATATATGAAAAAAGCGATTCTTAATAATCTTATTTTGTCAAGATTTTTAGAGTTCGGGGCTCTTCCTGTTTAATCTATTGTTGCACAGGTTTTCTCAAATAGATGTTGCTAATATGTATCTTTTTCTTGGATGACCTTTCCCATATATGTACATATATAATTCGGTAAATAATTATGAGCTTTAGAATATGTTCTTTCTAATTGATTTGTGTAGATTTGATTTCAGCCATCAACGGTACAGTCTAAGAGGCTTTCTGAGATTGACAAAACTACCGCCCTCTGTTCTGTTTTTGGTTCATTTGACCGATATGATGAATATTGTTTTAAATGTTTGATTTTTTGAGATCCGGGCGAATAATGACCAATCCAATGAAGTAATACCTCAATATTAACAAATTGATTTAACAAAATGACCGAGTAAAAAATACGGTATGGTGCTGGGTATAATCCCTTCCGTTATAATATTTTTATATTACTCAGCGTTCATTGAACCCTCTAATATCACCGTGGAACAGTTTTGGGATTATTGTCTGAGGGGTGAGAAATTCCAAGTCAGGGTGATGGTACTAGGTCAGTATAGTAAAACCCTCAAAGGGTTTGGCGTTCGTATGTGTCAGTTTTTTTTATGACCTTTTAAATTTTTTCCTTATCTTGATGTTTTTTCGCTTAGTTGTAACATTTTGGCAAAAACGTAGTTTAACATAACTCGCGAACCAC
>NW_024391407.1:0-1593 GCF_016617805.1 Bactrocera tryoni
CAAAGACCGGAAGTCGTGAGCTGCTTGAGTTATATGTAAAAGAATCGTTTCTGGCCACCCCCAAGTGAATGGAGATCAGAGAACTTTCCTCACTTGCGTGAACTTCTACACATGACCCCATCCTCCACAAATCATTACCTTCATGTATTAAAGTTAATTTATCTTCTTCGTCTTACAGAAGTTGGCATAAAGCCAAAACGGCAAAGCATTTGGAAAAATTCCACAATTTTTCATTTAGGTATAAAATCACTTTTCCTGCATGTACACATTTAGAAATCCATATCAAGTTGCTTCAAATCATCAACTTCATATATTAAAGTTAATTAACCTTCTTCATCTTACTGAAGTTGACATAAAGACAAAACGGCAGTGCAATTGGAAAAAATTCCACAATTTTACATTTAGGTATAAAAACGATTTTCTTGCATGTACACATTTAGAAATCCACACCGAATTGCCTTAAATCATTAGCTTAACATATTCAAGTTAATTAACCTTCTTCATCTTACAGAAGTTGGCATAAAACCAAAACGACAGTGCATTTGGAAAAATTCCACAATTTTTCATTTAGGTACGAGACCGACTTTCTTGCATGTACACATTTAGAAATCCATATCAATCATTAGCTTCATGTATTAAAGTTAATTTACCTTCTATATCTTACTCAAGTTGACATAAAGCCATAACGGCAGTGCATTCGAAAAAATTCCAGAATTTTACATCTAGGTATAAAACCGATTTTCTTGCATATCCACATTTAGAAATCCATTTCAAGTTGCTTCAATTCATTAGCTTAACATATTCAAGTTAATTAACATTCTTCATCTTACAGAAGTTGGCATAAAGCCAAAACGGCAGTGCATTTGGAAAAATTCCACAATTTTACATTTAGGTATAAAACCGATTTTCTTGCATATCCACATTTAGAAATCCATATCAAGTTGCTTCAAATCATTAGCTTAATATATTCAAGTTAATTAACCTTCTTCACCTTACAGAAGTTGACATAAAGCCATAACGGCAGTGCATTTGGAAAAAATTCCATAATTTTACATTTAGGTATAAAACAGATTTTCCTGCACTTAAACATTTAGCAATACATATCGAGTTGATTCAAATCATTAACGTCACATATTAAAGTTATATTACCTTCTTCATCTTACAGAAGTTGGCATAAAGCCAAAACGGCAGTGCATTTGGAAAAATTCCATAATTTTACATTTAGGTATAAAACCGATTTTCTTGCATGTACACATTTAGAAATCCATATCAAGTTGCTTCAAATTATTAAATTCACATATTAAAGTTAATTAACCTTCTTCATCTTACAGAAGTTGGCATAAAGCCATAACGGCAGTGCATTTGGAAAAATTCCACAATTTTACATTTGGGTATAAAACCGATTTTCTTGCATATACACATTTAGAAATCCATATCAAGTTGCTTCAAATCATTAGCTTAACATATTAAAGTTAATTAACCTTCTTCATCTTACAGAAGTTGGCATAAAGCCATAACGGCAGTGCATTTGGAAAAAATTCCACAATTTTACATTTAGGTATAAAACCGATTTTCTTGCATATACACATTTAG
>NW_024391408.1:0-4480 GCF_016617805.1 Bactrocera tryoni
TTTTGTTCTTCAACATCCTCGACATTGAAGGTGTAGCTGCTATGTCATACTCTTCTTAATTTTTTAATTAATTCTTAAAATTTAGTTATTCAAATTTACTTGTTCAAATTATTACTTATATTTCACTGTGCAAAAAGCAAAAAAATCATTCATTTTTTTGTAGCTTCTTGTCGCAAAATAAAATTATTATTATTATTATATACAGTATATTTTATCAATAAATAATTAAAAATGAACATAATTTGTTATAGTTAACTTATAGATACTTATTTATTCCTTTTAGATATAAAATAAAATTATAATCATAATGTACCAAACGAACTGCGCCGAACTTATGTCGGGGTACCCGGGTACCGCGGTGGCTGAGACTTGTTTTTAATTTCAAATGTAACATTTCTGAAGTTAGAAAAAAATTTAAACTATGTATAATGCGCAGTTCGCTAGATAATCGGTTAAACCATGGGGATCCAAGAGGATTTTAGCCTATCTTTTCTAGAGAAAATATTATTCAACAAAACACACTCCGGTGGGTACCCGGGTGGTAACACTTATCAGCAAAGTCGAAATACAATTAAAATGCATGGGGACACAAGTCATAAATTTACACTTGAAAGCAACCCCAATAAACAATATTCTGCAATTCATACAAACATACACACATACACATATATTTAGTTATTTAAGATAGTTTTAAAAATTGTATATAAGCAAGGAAAATTCAAAATAAAATCAGAATGAATAAATTCCCAGCTCATATATGTCTTTATTTTTCCCCCACCAGCGGTAAGAAGTTAAAGATACTTATTTGAGTTTATAACACGAATATTTCATACTTTTGCAACCTGCTAGGGAAATACCTTCAGGTGCAAAGTTTTGCAAGTTATATGAGTTCTAGGGCAAGTTTTCACCCTATTTTTACCGACATATGCGATATAAAGTCGATTTTTACGATGTATGAAATTATTCAAGCAAATTTTTGTTACCGAAACGTTCAATATTTTGGAAAAGGCTTTGGTAAATAATTGTTTGTCGTGAGCAATATTTTTTCATTGAGTTATAAAATTCATAAGAAATAAAAAATTTTCCCAAAAATAATCAAACTTTAACTGTTAATATCTTTTAAACGTTTGGGTTTACGAAAAAATCATTGTAGACCTTTTTTGTAGAGCATGCAATTTCCAACAAAATCATAGGAACAAGAAATTTTTTCAAGTAATTGGAAGCGAGATATAAATTTTTCTATCTGATAAAAGAAAAAAATAGAAAACTGTATGTAGGAGGACCTTCCCGGTACAATTAAAAACTCATGTTTGGAGAGCCTTTCTTAGAGGTGCCTAGGAACCTATTTTTCCGAGTACCAAACGAAAAAAAAAAATTTTTTTTTGAATCACTCAATTGTACACAGAACAATGCCTCGCGTGTTCCAAGACCTTCTCTGAAGCCAAATTGGTGTCTTGCCTCCGTTGACTCTTCACATTTCCTATATATTCTGGCGTGAATGGCTTTTAGAAATATCTTGAGAGCATGTGACATTAGACTAATTAGTCTGTATTCAATACAATGTTTTCGATTTTTCTTAAGTAGTGATATGAATATAGATTTTAACCAGTCTTTTGGATATTGTCATAAACTTGGTTAAAAAGCTTTACTAAGAGAGTTATACTTTTGTCATTTATTAACTTCTGCGGCTTCTTTCAATTTTTTGTGTAAATGGAAGGCATCATGTAAAAATTGTAATCTTTCAATTTCTTGGCATTCATTGGTTATCCAATTTGTTTTCGCATTACGGATCATTTTCCTCATTTCTCTATTCAGTTGTCGATACATGTCAGTGTTTTTATTCTTGTATTCCCGGCGTTTACTTATTAGTTTTAATATGTCATCTGTCATCCAATTATTTTCTTTCTTTTCCAAGAGAGTTTTTTTCTGTAGTACAAATTATCTCTTTTAAGTTAGTAAATCTTTAATAAAGCTTATCTCTTTTAAGACGCTCCAAATACTTTCTGCACTTCCTGATGGGATATCAATTATTTTTTCATTAATTTCATTTTCAAATAGGTAGTTCACACTTTCGTCTCTCAACTTATCAAGATTTAGCCTAATTTTACGCTTACTTTTTTTAATTACGGCTAGCCTAATACGCAATTTTGACAGGAGCAAGTTGTGTTCCGAAGGTACATCCGCTCCTGGCTATGTATTCACCTTTTCTATTGAGGAACAGAGGCTAAATAATCGCCTCAGAATGTAATATAATTGATTACTGATGATATTAGCAGAGGCGTCCTTTGGAAATTTCCATGTATAAAGTCTTCTGGGAGGCAGGCTAAATAATATGTTCGAAATTATTAATTTGTGTTCTTGACAGGTGAATACGGGGAGTGGTTAATGGTTAAAATGTGAATTTTAGTCAAATAATCGGTCATAAGCGTCGAGGAGGATGGAGTCATGTGTAGAAGTTCACGCAAGTGAGGAAAGTTCTCTGACCGCCATTCACTTGGGAGTGGTCAGAAACGATTATTTTAGATATGGCTCAAGCAGCTCACGATTTCCGATCATTGACCAAGTATCCTCTGGATAGCCTAAGAACATCCGTTTGAAAGCGAGCTAAAGTGAGAAGGCGAAACATCCTCTGCATAGGCTTGTTGGCTGAGTTTAGGACCCGGCACGTAAAAAAACACTCCCAATGAAAATTAGCAAAAAGCCTCGGATGAGAGACCGCCCTTTTAATTACGACCATGGCAAACGAAATAAGGACTACGAATTGAGGGCATGCACCTGGAATGCCCGGTCCCTTAATTGGGAAGGTGCCGCTGCCCAGCTGGTTGATGACCTCACGAAAATAAAGGCCGACATCGCCACCGTACAAGAAATGCGATGGACGGGACAAGGACTGAGACAAGTAGGTCCTTGTATCATTTACTACAGTGGCCATATAATGGAGCACAAGTTTGGAGTGGGATTCGTGGTGGGAGAGAGACTCCGTCGCCGAGCAATTCGCATCAAAGCGAAGTTCTTCAACATATCGCTGATTTGCGATGTGACCAAAGATGCCTTCTATGAACGCTTGGAGCGCGCCTATGAGAGCTGTCCCCGCCACGATGTCAAAATCGTGCTTGGCGACTTTAACGCCAGGGTGGGCAAAGAAGGTATCTTTGGACTACGGTCGGTAAATTCAGCCTCCACGACGAATCATCTCCAAATGGGTTGAGGCTGATCGGCTTCGCCGGGGCCCGAAATATGGTTATCTGTGGTACTAGATTCCAGCACAAGAAGATTCATCAAGCTACCTGGCTGTCTCCGGATCGAAAAACTACCAACCAGATCGATCATGTTGTGATAGACGGAAGACACGTCTCCTGTGCGTATGCTCCGAGGTCCTAACATCGACTCGGACCACTATCTTGTTGCAGCCAAGATTCGCACCTGCCTCTGTACAGCAAAAAGCGCCGTCAACAAACTCAAGGAAGCGTCTCGACTTCGAGAAGCTGCAATCACAACAGAATGATGATTTTCATACTCAAGTTTGCACTCCTGCTCTCTGAGAGCACTCGTCAACAACTCGCTACAAGGGAACTGTGGGACGGCATTTCAAATTCTTTACGTACAGCTGCAACCGAAGCCATTGGTTTTCGGAGAGTGCAAAAGAACAGCTGGTACGAATAGATGTTTCCATTTCTAAAATCGTATTAGGTAGTATAAAATTCTTGTACAGACATCCGTTTTCAGCTGTACTTATAGTAACTGACGCTGATATGTTGTGGATTGCTTTTAGCTTCGATATTCATCATCGACCTTACCGGCATAGGTGGCCTTACTGGTAGCTACGCTACCGCCAGCATCGCTCTTTGGATCATTATATCTATTGAGCTCATCACGTCAAGATAGCAAATCCTCGAGGGGTGATATTATTATCAAGAAAAGGGGTCCACATATTCGGTACCTAGAGATTTGAACAGTTTTGGTTGGATTTGGACAATTTTTGGTCATAAGGTGGCATACTGTAAGGGAATTTAAAATTGTGTTATATGGGAAGTAAGCTTAGGCATTTTCGCACTGTGACATAGGAATGTAAGGAGAATGCCACAGACTCAAGTTTGATTAAATCGGTTGGGCTAGTCCTGAGATATGTGATTTCACTCGCGAATGTAAAATTTATGCAATTTTAGTGCGTTTTCACAGTACTGTCATATGGGAAGTGGACGGGGTTATCTTCCGCTTTCATTCACTTTCACATTGTCGATAGGGGCGCTAAACGGATGCGAATTTGGTTATTGTAGTTAAAACGGCTTAGGAGATATGTCCATTAAGCCAAATAAAGGGCGGATCCATCTACGAACTCCGCCTTACTTTTTATCAAGGAACATGTGACCAAGCTTCAATATGTTATCTTCATTTTTCCTCAAGTTACAGCTTACACAAACGGACCTTCAATAACCTTCTATCTATCTCACTAGTGTAATACCTAAAACTGCTCAGTTAG
>NW_024391409.1:0-1761 GCF_016617805.1 Bactrocera tryoni
GTTCAATGGCCTTTGCTAGGTGGTTTTGCGGCAGAAAATTCATAGAAGTGTTGGAAAACATATGAAGAAAAAACTTCTTAGATTGAGGACGCTGCAATTTTGCTAGAAGCAGACCTTAAATTTTCTCTGGAGTTAACTATAGGAATTCTGTTATAACTGCTGTTTCTTTAGCCGGAAGTAATTAACATCCAGACTCTGCTTTTATTTTGCATGATTTTAGACCCGCAGTTTCAGTTAAAATATTGCTTGGACAGAACTTTTTGAAATTGGTCAAATTGACCCCGACGTGTGTCTTTTAGAGGGTTAAAAATTTTAGGCGGAAAATAAATATACTTTGAATACATATCATACTTTGCTATAACTCAGTAATATCAAACTCGCCTTCTGACAAAAAACATATGTAAAGAAGAGCTTTGAACTTTCACCAAGCTTTCTAAGCAAGTTTTCTAAAAAAAAGGTTAGATAAACCAGTAAAAATTGGTGTTGCAGAGCTTTAATGGTTGAAGGGGACATGTAGATGGACCTTTATAATTGTTCCTTCGCAATGAAACTCACACTCTGCATGGCTAAATGTCGTGTGGGAAGGAAAAAAGGTTTGAGCTTTCATCAAGCTTTTTATAGCAAGTTTTTGTAGGTATGGAAATATTTAATAAATTTTTGTGCGGAAATTATTCATCCGGAGGATTTTGAATAGTTACCAGAAAAAGAAATTGCCTTCTGTAAAGGAATGTATGTGCCGTGACAAAAAAAAAGTATTTGAGCTTTCATCCGATTTTTTCTCAACAAAAGTTAAAAAGAACATGTTAAAATAGATGATAAAATTTCAGAATCTTTGGAGAAAATCTGGGATAAATGTCTGAAGAAATAACGAAATAAAGCTTTAAACTTTTACCCAAGCTGAGCAAATATTAAATATGCCTCTATGTTTGAGTGAAATATAAATAAAATGTGCTGCGAAATTTCACGATGTTCCTGAATGAAGTACTTGTGTAATGTGATGGAGAAAAACCCAGTTTATATGAAAATCGTTCCTATTTTTTTATTCTTAGCAAATAGTTGTGGTTTGTGGTACCATCACAATAGCTTTTGACTGGCTATAGAAAATTCCAAAACTCGTATCGTCAATTCCACATTCAAACTCAGATAAGATCTTTTCTAGGTTATGGATACCTAACTGTTGTGTCACTTAAAGTCTTAGTAAGATAGTGGATTACTATTTGTATGCTATTCGTTTATTGGCACCATCAGAACCTGCAAAAGCCGGTCAGAGCTCCCGGGATCGAAGTAAATGGACTCCGTTAAGGTGTTTTTTGCTACTGTGATATCCGAAATATTAGTATATTCTCTTAAATTGGAAGTAAAGAATTTTTCAAAAGGTTATTATCAAAACAATAGTTCTCCATTGCAACTTTTCCTGCGCTTTTGCCATTATATGTTCGTAATAATCGTTCACCTGGCTCGCTGTTCGTCGAATTGTTGAAAGTTTCGAGCGCATTTTCTTTACATAATGTTCAAGTGCCAATGAGACAATGAAACGCTCGAAATAATGAAAATATTGCAAGTGTTGCTGAAGACCGCAATTAGTCGATTTCAAGACGTTCTTAAAATTGGAAATATCTCAAACCACAAGCTGGCGGATTTTGAGAAAGGATTTGGGTTTGCATTCGTATAAAATTATTCTCACTTAATAACTGAAACCACTGTACCAGCGTGAACATCTTAGAGATTTGCTGATTTTAGCCTACAGAACAACTTGAAAAC
>NW_024391410.1:0-3191 GCF_016617805.1 Bactrocera tryoni
ACGCATAAAAATTTGCAAAAATCTCATCGGTTCTTTATTTGAAACGTTAGATTGGTTCATGACATTTACTTTTTGAAGATAATTTCATTTAAATGTTGACCGCGGCTGCGTCTTAGGTGGTCCATTCGGAAAGTCCAATTTTGGGCAACTTTTTCGAGCATTTCGGCCGGAATAGCCCGAATTTCTTCGGAAATGTTGTCTTCCAAAGCTGGAATAGTTGCTGGCTTATTTCTGTAGACTTTAGACTTGACGTAGCCCCACAAAAAATAGTCTAAAGGCGTTAAATCGCATGATCTTGGTGGCCAACTGCCCATGCATCCCGAAAAATGCACTGTTTGGTGTGGTTTGTACGCTGGTGGAATCATTGGACCGTATTTTTTCAAAGATGCTGTTGGACGCAACGTTACGGTGAATGGCGATCGCTATCGTTCGATGCTAACAAACTTTTTGTTGCCAAAAATGGAAGAACTGAACTTGGTTGACATGTGGTTTCAACAAGATGGCGCTACATGCCACACAGCTCGCGATTCTATGGCCATTTTGAGGGAAAACTTCGGAGAACAATTCATCTCAAGAAATGGACCCGTAAGTTGGCCACCAAGATCATGCGATTTAACGCCTTTAGACTATTTTTTGTGGGGCTACGTCAAGTCTAAAGTCTACAGAAATAAGCCAGCAACTATTCCAGCTTTGGAAGACAACATTTCCGAAGAAATTCGGGCTATTCCGGCCGAAATGCTCGAAAAAGTTGCCCAAAATTGGACTTTCCGAATGGACCACCTAAGACGCAGCCGCGGTCAACATTTAAATGAAATTATCTTCAAAAAGTAAATGTCATGAACCAATCTAAAGTTTCAAATAAAGAACCGATGAGATTTTGCAAATTTTATGCGTTTTTTAAAGGATTATCAAACTCTTAAAATCACCCGGTATATATATAATTTTGAGGTTGATGTTAAAAGTGATATTTTTGGGGAAAATTTATGATATTTTTTCTTAATATAATATTTTATAAGATTTTATTAATTTTTTAATTAACAATAAAATTAATTTGACTCATATTCCTTGATAATTACCATTTTTACAGTTTTAAAAGCAGAAAAAAATCTTTCAGCTAACATTTTGTTAACTTCCTGAATTTTGGAACCTTGTTTATTGATTTGTGCTTTAGTTGTCGAATGAATGAATACAAGTATTTGTAGACTACCAAATGAGGGTCACATAAAATTCTTACAACGAATATTTCGTCATTGAACCATAGCAGCTCATGTGATGTATCTATCTGACTTCTCCGGAAGCAAAAATGCAGGGATCACGCTCAGACATACTTCTTTAATATGTTTGCTATGGTCGTCGTCAAAAGAGGATCTCTCATCTAATTATCTTTTTCATTGGTTTTGTGGCGGGTCCTGAACCCATCGCAGGAGGCAGGGACGTTTCGCTTTCTCGTTTAAGCTCGTCTTGATCTAAAACTGAAAGTCGTTAGCTGCTTAAGCTTGATTGGCGCTCAGAGAGCTTTTCTTACTTGCGAATTTCTATTATGACTCCATTCTCTTCGGCTCAGACATTACAATGAAATGGTTAGAAATACTTGCCTGAGATTTTCACCCAACTTACTTATGGTGCTTAACAGAATTTTATGGAACATAAACTACCAATCTAAAATCATTGAACGCTGATCAAACAACTTTTTTTAATTTGAAACTTGAATTTGGTAACCGACTTTAAATTCAATTTAGCAGAATCGCAATAATTTTGGTTTCCTCGAGTCCTTAGGTTAGGTAAGGTTAAAGGATCTTCCTTGGATAACTGAGAACACCGGCTCGTTATGATTTAAAGAAACTCCTAAGTGAGATGATTCCAAAGATTATTATATATACATCAAGTAAGCATACAGAGCTTATCACAAATTTATTAATTAAGCTTTGGTCAAAATCAGACATCTCTCTTTGCTGAGAGAAAGTGTGATGCCATTGATGCTTCAACCTCAGCATTGTAAAAAGCTTTTACAATGGATGATAGCGATGCTTGGTTTCCACCCCGCTTTCCTCCTTAGAAGATGACCAATTTCCGTCCGACAAAAATTTTAGCTATACCATATGAATGACTGTTGGACAATAATCATGAAGAACTTCGCCAATTTCTGTAAGATTAATATTTTTTTAAGCATAGTTCAGCTGATTTTTCTGCGCGTTCTGCTCTAGGCCAGAGCAGACTCGTAGTCGCACAGGAATTGCTCAGTACCAATGCCTGCTAAGCTCAATACGAGGTGTATAGAATTATAATTCAGACTAAAGTACCTATTACGGCGGGTTCATTGGCTTTAAAAGGGTTTAAGTAGCGATTCCATTTATGGTTAGGATTTCAAACAATTCTGATAATAAAAGAGCACAGCAATGCCATTGGTAGTGGGCTCCTGACACTCCTTGGCTAACTTGCAACTCACAAAGATCGGAAGCTCAACACTCATTATCGTCGCTAATCCTAAACCTTACCGATCCAAACGAGGTGTTAGATCTCCGGAAAAACAGCCCCGCTTGAATAATATCCAGGTCAATTCCAGTAATGTAAAACAGTTGTCATTAAGGGTGAGTTAAATATCGTCGTTCTGCTGCCGGAGTGAATGTTCACATCACTAAAAAAGACTGAATCCTGGCAAAAAGCCATTTTAGGTACTATATAATATCTTAACGGCAGTCTTTGCACTTCTTTTCGTTGACGTTGCTCAAAGAGGAACCGTGTCAAATGTAAGAAGAGCTTGCTTCAGCACCGAGAGCCAAGCCATTTCAAAGAAACTACATGTGCTGCGAATGATTCAGAAACAAGGAATCATTATGATTTAAAACCAAGAGACGTGGAGTAATGCCTTTTCTCCTGTGAACAATTGTTTCTTCAATAAAAAAAATAAGGAATTTTTTCATTGAATCATAACGGTGATGAAAAGTGGATTCACCAAACCCATCCAAAGAAAATAAAGTCATAGGGACTTCCCGATCAAACTTCAACATCGTCACATCAGCCGATTATTCACGCTGCGAAAATTTATGCTCTATATTTGGTGGGATAAAGCCAGCGTAGAAGTAGGAAACGGTAAAGCCAAACACTGTGCGGCCTCAATAACAGGAGAACCTTACGAAAAAATGATTCTGCTGCTTAACTCGGCCTTACGTTTGCAAACCCATTAAAGCCTA
>NW_024391411.1:0-508 GCF_016617805.1 Bactrocera tryoni
CTAAATATAAGATTATGGAATTCTTCTATATGCACTGCCGTTATGGCTTTATGTCAGCTTCATTAAGATGAAGAAGGGTAACTAACTCAAATATGTTAAATTAATGATTTGAATCAACTCAATATCGAGAACTAAATGTGTATATTCAAGAAAATCGGATTTATGCCTAAATATAATATTATGGAATTTTTCCAAATTTACTGCCGTTATGGCTTTATGTCAACTTCATTAAGATGAAGAAGGTTAAGTAACGCAAATATGTTAAACTAATGATTTGAAGCAACTCAATATCGAGAACTAAATGTGTATATTCAAGAAAATCGACTTTATACCTAAATATAAGATTATGGAATTCTTCTAAATGCACTGCCGTTATGGCTTTATGTCAACTTCAGTAAGATGAAGAAGGTTAATTAACTCAAATATGTTAAATTAATGATTTGAATCAACTCAATATCGAGAACTAAATGTGTATATTCAAGAAAATCGGATTTATGCCTAAATATAA
>NW_024391412.1:0-1426 GCF_016617805.1 Bactrocera tryoni
TATTTATCGGGTGATTTTTTAAAGAGCTTGATAACTTTTTTTTAAAAAACGCATAAAATTTGCAAAATCTCATCGGTTCTTTATTTGAAACGTTAGATTGGTTCATGACATTTACTTTTTGAAGATAATTTCATTTAAATATTGACCGCGGCTGCGTCTTAGGTGGTCCATTCGGAAAGTCCAATTTTGGGCAACTTTTTCGAGCATTTCGGCCAGAATAGCCCGAATTTCTTCGGAAATGTTGTCTTCCAAAGCTGGAATAGTTGCTGGCTTATTTCTGTAGACTTTAGACTTGACGTAGCCCCACAAAAATAGTCTAAAGGCGTTAAATCGCATGATCTTGGTGGCCAACTTACGGGTCCATTTCTTGAGATGAATTGTTCTCCAAGAAGTTTTCCCTCAAAATGGCCATAGAATCGCGAGCTGTGTGGCATGTAGCGCCATCTTGTTGAAACCACATGTCAACCAAGTTCAGCAAGTTCTTCCATTTTTTGGCAACAAAAAGTTTGTTAGCATCGAACGATAGCGATCGCCATTCACCGTAACGTTGCGTCCAACAGCATCTTTGAAAAATACGGTCCAATGATTTCACCAGCGTACGCAAACCACACCAAACAGTGCATTTTTCGGGATGCATGGGCAGTTGGCCACCAAGATCATGCGATTTAACCCCTTTAGACTATTTTTTGTGGGGCTACGTCAAGTCTAAAGTCTACAGAAATAAGCCAGCAACTATTCCAGCTTTGGAAGACAACATTTCCGAAGAAATTCGGGCTATTCCGGCCGAAATGCTCGAAAAAGTTGCCCAAAATTGGACTTTCCGAATGGACCACCTAAGACGCAGCCGCGGTCAACATTTAAATGAAATTATCTTCAAAGAGTAAATGTCATGAACCAATCTAACGTTTCAAATAAAGAACCGATGAGATTTTGCAAATTTTATGCGTTTTTTTTTAAAAAAAAGTTATCAAGCTCTTAAAAAATCACCCGATATAACAAATCTTATTGAATTATACATATATTTGCAAAGATTTTATGGAATTCATCATAAAATAGCTCAATTTTAAAATATATATGTACATACTTATGTGCTTCCATAACAAATATACATACATACAAACATATGTATACCGATCTATAAATTACATACATACATACATATGTATATGCAGCATCGTTTGCGCATAGTAAATATGCGAATCTGTAAGCGTACATTCCTTAACATTGGAATTATTATTTTTCTCATTTAACACTGAAAATGCTCAATTCTGCTATTTTCGTGTCCCCTGATGTTAAGTGGTGAAACACGCTAATAATTTTCTGTGGTGAAACACGCTCATCCAAAACAGTAAATATCCCAAAATTGAAATATCCCTAAATTTTCGTCATCGTGAACCTTCTCTATAAATATACGTTCTCTGCTTTA
>NW_024391413.1:0-2475 GCF_016617805.1 Bactrocera tryoni
CGCGTAAGCGGTGTCTACGCCAGTAAAGAAGAAGAAGAATTTGCTATGTATGCAACGTTATCAATATTTAAATAATCGTCTAATATAAAGTCACTAAATTGTGCAATTTCATTTAAATTAAAGAGTGTTGCTATTGGAGTATCATCCTCAAGCTCAAACAGTTCGACATTCGAATTTTGTATACATCCAGATTTTAGGAAACAGTTTTCTATGTTTGACTCCTCACATCGTTTTCAACAAATGTTTTTTAAAATAATACGACATGAAAAACCCTATTTCTAAAGTAACGGTTAATCGCAGTAGCTGCGGCATTTTTTGTCCATGAACAAAATACGGGGAATCACAGCTTAACGCCCTGAAAGCACAAAGAGCGACAGACTTCAAGCGACATCTGTCAAAATACACACGTTCTTATGAACACAGTTATTGAGACTGCTGCACAACTACATAACTGTGTCCATAAGAACGTATGTATTTTAATATTTGACAGATGTCGCTTGAAGTATGTCGCTCTCTTTGTGTTCAGAGTGTAACGCACATTACTTTTGTGACGCATGTTGGTAGCCACGACAGTGAAAAGCAAAATGGTTGATGAAGTATGGGAATACGATTTCTTCTTTGCTTGTTTATAAATTTGTAAATAGTTAAGAGAAAACTGTATAATAATTTGGGAGAGGGAAGAAAGCAGTTCACCCACACAAACTCTAAATTATGGTTGTATGCGTTTGCCGACCAATGATTTAAAAACTGGATAAAGCAAGACAAGTTGAAGAGAGAATTGTCCGCTCATGGGAGATATTTCGTAATAAAAAGTCCAACGGAGCGTCCGCTTACGGGAACATGATTCCTTCCTGACTGTTAACATAATAAATATGTACATATGAGGAATAACTCGATAACTCCTATCAAATCTTTCTGAACACTATACAAATTCGAAGTCAATGTTTCCCTGATAATTATATTGCTCTTGTGCCAAAAATTGTTAAAGTCAGGTAAATGCCTTCCCAAGTTCCCATGTACCCAACATAACTTTCACACATCCAGTTGATTCTATGACATGTAAATACATATATTAGACAATCTATAATATGTACTTCGTTATGCCAACAACGGATATAATCAGGTCTCTATTTCTTCTAACCTCCATACACCTAATATAAAATTTAGCTTAGAATAAATACAGTTTAAAGCAAGTAATGAAGGGTTAAATTCGGGTATATTCGGAACTTGCAACTTGGATTAAAGCATAGAAACACGTTCACGAAAGAACGAGTTCGTAGACGGGCGTTATAAGACTGTCACGCCCACAAAACGCCATTTAACGAAAACTTGTAAAGTACCATTACTATGAATTAGAAAAGGGCGTGGTCCACCTTTTAAAAGGTTTAATGTACACATCTGCCAAATCATACGAGCTAAAGTAACCAAATTCGCTCAGAACAAATTCCATAATCACCCATACCTTCACTGCAAAAATGGATAAAGTCTGCTCATAATCTCCACGATATTGTTAAAGCTACTAAAGCACAATAAATCCATAACTAAATACAACATTAAATTCTACCCAGAGAGAGTATTACAGGCATGGACCATAACAGTTATGAGGAAATGAATAAAACATCAAATTTAAAAATTGGTTTTCAATCTTTATTTTTTCTTCATAAAAAAATCGTTATATTTTTATTTTTCCCTTACAAAATAATGCCCAGTTTCACAGTCCATACTTATGTTGTACTTAAGATAAAACAGGAAAATATTGTTTTACAGTTCATACTTATGTAATGCTTAAGTACTGAAAAGAGGAGACTTAAGCAGTGCTTAAATAACAGCTGATTTTTGTTTTGAATTTTCAGTTATTTGTGAAAAAAAGAATAATAAGATATAACAAATTATATTTTGCGGAAAAAATATGGAATCAGATTGGGATTGCGATTTTGACAGTGACCCAGAATACCATGACCTCTGGAATGTTATAATAATACGACGAAGAAAAGAAATCAGGTGCCGGCCAAAATTCTTCAAGCTATATGACGATAAAGATTTCCGCGACAGATTTCGAATTAGCAAAAAAATAGCCTGGAATGTGCTCGATTGTATTCGACTACAAATTGAACACAAAACCAAGTGGTGCATCTAAATTGCCTTAAACGACTCAATTATGTATACATTTCTTTTAGGAATCATGCATTATCACCAGAACAAATGCTTTTGCTTACATTGAGGTTTCATGCTACGGGAAGTATGTTGAGGACAGTAGGAGATTTATTTGGAGTATCTAAAACTACGGTATCAAGAGTTATAACAGTAGTTTCGCACCACATAGCCCAATTAAAAGACCATCACATTTATATGCCAAAAACGGAAAGAGACCTGAAAAAGTCCCAGAGAGACTTTTTTAAATTAGCTAAATTTCCTCGAGTGATCGCAGCAATTGATTACACTCATGTAAAAATAATTTCTCCAGGTAAAGAAAGT
>NW_024391414.1:0-2208 GCF_016617805.1 Bactrocera tryoni
TTAGATAATTTAAGGAGCTTTTAGAAAAGCCCTCAACTTATTCTCTATCCCTACCAGGAGCGTGGCAATAGTGTTCACAAACAAATGTAGTGTTTTGAGAAAAATCACATGTTTGTTTCAACTTTGTAAACGCTCTAGCGGCTAAAGTATTCGATGTAGGTGGGTCAAATAAATAGCATCGGTTAGATAATTTAAGGAGCTTTTAGAAAAGCCATCAAATTATCCTCTATCCTTATCAGGAGCGTGGCAATAGTGTTCACAAAAAAATGTAGTTTTTTGAGAGCACATTTTTGTTTCAACATTTTAAGAGCTCTAGCGGCTAAAGTATTCGACGTAGGTGAGTCAAAAAAACAATATCGGTTAGACAATCTACAGAGCTTTTAGAAAAGCCCCCAACCTATCCTCTACCCTTATCAGGAGCGTGGCAATAGTGTTCACAAATAAATGTAGTTTTTTGAGAAAAATCACATGTTTGTTTCAACTTTGTAAACGCTTTAGCGGCTAAAGTATTCGATGTAGGTGGGTCAAATAAACAGCATCGGTTAGATAATTAAAGGAGCCTTTACAAAAGCCCTCAACTTATTCTCTATCCCTACCAGGAGCGTGGCAATGGTGTTCGCAAACAAATGTAGTGTTTTGAGAAAAATCACATGTTTGTTTCAACTTTGTAAACGCTCTAGCGGCTAAAGTATTCGATGTAGGTGGGTCAAATAAATAGCATCGGTTAGATAATTTAAGGAGCTTTTAGAAAAGCCCTCAACCTGTTTTCTATCCCTACCAGGAGCCTGGCAATAGTGTTCACAAACAAATGTAGTGTTTTGAGAAAAATCACATGTTTGTTTCAACTTTGTAAACGCTCTAGCGGCTAAAGTATTCGACGTAGGTGGGTCAAATAAACAGCATCGGTTAAATAATTTAAGGAGCTTTTAGAAAAGCCCTCAACTTATTCTCTATCCCTACCAGGAGCGTGGCAATAGTGTTCGCAAACAAATGTAGTGTTTTGAGAAAAATCACATGTTTGTTTCAACTTTGAAAACGCCCTAGCGGCTAAAGTTTTCGACGTAGGTGGGTCAAATAAACAGCATCGGTTTAATAATTTAAGGAGCTTTTAGAAAAGCCCTCAAATTATTTTCTATCCCTACCAGGAGCGCGGCAATAGTGTTCGCAAACAAATGTAGTGTTTTGAGAAAAATCACATGTTTGTTTCAACTTTGTAAACGCTCTAGCGGCTAAAGTATTCGATGTAGGTGGGTCAAATAAACAGCATCGGTTAGATAATTTAAGGAGCTTTTAGAGAAGCCCTCAAATTATTTTCTATCCCTACCAGGAGCGCGGCAATAGTGTTCGCAAACAAATGTAGTGTTTTGAGAAAAATCACATGTTTGTTTCAACTTTGTAAACGCTCTAGCGGCTAAAGTATTCGATGTAGGTGGGTCAAATAAACAGCATCGGTTAGATAATTAAAGGAGCCTTTAGAAAAGCCCTCAACCTGTTTTCTATCCCTACCAGGAGCGAGGCAATAGTGCTCACAAACAAATGTAGTGTTTTGAGAAAAATCACATGTCTGTTTAAACTTTGTAAACGCTCTAGCGGCTAAAGTATTCGATGTAGGTGGGTCAAATAAACAGCATCGGTTAGATAATTAAAGGAGCCTTTAGAAAAGCCCTCAACCTGTTTTCTATCCCTACCAGGAGCGAGGCAATAGTGCTCACAAACAAATGTAGTGTTTTGAGAAAAATCACATGTCTGTTTAAACTTTGTAAACGCTCTAGCGGCTAAAGTATTCGATGTAGGTGGGTCAAATAAATAGCATCGGTTAGATAATTTAAGGAGCTTTTAGAAAAGCCCTCAACCTATTTTGTATCCCTACCAGGAGCGCGGCAATAGTGTTCGCAAACAAATGTAGTGTTTTGAGAAAAATCACATGTTTGTTTCAACTTTGTAAACGCTCTAGCGGCTAAAGTATTCGATGTAGGCGGGTCAAATAAACAGCATCGGTTAGATAATTTAAGGAGCTTTTAGAAAAGCCCTCATCTTAATTCTCTCTCAACTCATTCTCTATTCCTACCAGGAGCGTGGCAATAGTGTTCGCAAACAAATGTAGTGTTTTGAGAAAAATCACATGTTTGTTTCAACTTTGTAAACACTTTGGCGGCTAAAGTATTCGACGTAGGTGGGTCAAATAAACAGCATAGGTTAGATAATTTA
>NW_024391415.1:0-764 GCF_016617805.1 Bactrocera tryoni
TTTTTCCAAATGCACTGCCCTTATGGCTTTATGCCAACTTCAGTAAGATGAAGAAGGTTAATTAATTTTATTATGTTAAGATAATGATTTGAAGCAACTTGATATGGATTTCTAAATGTGTACATGCAAGAAAGTCGGTTTTATACCTACATGTAAGATTATGGAATTTTTCCAAATGCACTGCCGTTTTGGCTTTATGCGAACTTCAGTAAGATGAAGTAGATTAATTAACTTTAGTATGTAAAGCTAATGATTTGAAACAACTTGATATGGATTTCTAAATGTGAACATGCCAGAAAATCGGTTTTATACCTAAATGTAAAATTCTGGAATTTTCCAAATGCACTGCCGTTTTGGCTTTATGCCAACTTCAGTAAGATGAAGAAGATTAATTAACTTTAATATGTGAATTTAATAATTTGAAGCAACTTGATATGGATTTCTAAATGTGTACATGCAAGAAAGCCGGTTTTATACCTAAATGAAAAATTGTGGAATTTTTCCAAATGCACTGCCGTTTTGGCTTTATGCCAACTTCAGTAAGATGAAGAAGATTAATTAACTTTAGTATGTGAAGCTAATGATTTGAAACAACTTGATATGGACTTCTAAATGTGTACATGCAAGAAAGCCGGTTTTATACCTAAATGAAAAATTGTGGAATTTTTCCAAATGCACTGCCGTTTTGGCTTTATGCCAACTTCAGTAAGATGAAGAAGATTAATTAACTTTAGTATGTGAAGCTAATGATTTGAAACAACTTG
>NW_024391416.1:0-1102 GCF_016617805.1 Bactrocera tryoni
CGGCAAGAAAGACGGTTTTGTTGCATTTGTTGTGGTTCGCTTGGTTTGGGTTAGAGCACAAGACGTTTTTGTGTCTTATTAGTCAAAGACGTTTTTGACCGCATCGTATTAGCGGGTTCAGCCTAAGGCTTTGATTCCTGCAAATTACAAGAGTATAAAATCCTCGGTTGCACCCGAACTGAACCCTTCCTTACTTATTTTGCATTTATTTTGTCGATATATTGCTTTTATTTATTTAATATTTCTCTGTACAAGGTGTTTGAGTGAAAATATTAAATTCATTTTAATACGAAGAGTGGAGACTTTAATAAATTAATAAGCTACTCCAACTTCAGTGTGCCAGTTATTTGTTCGATTCGGCAAATTTTGAAAAGTCGGCCATTAGAGGAAAATGTCTCTGCTTAAATAATTTACTTGCATTGATGAAAAATAATTGAATCTAATATGTTTCTAAAATGATATCAACATTCAATTTCATCCAACCAACATCGAAAACATACATATCTACATATCTTATACACCAGAAATGTATAATTCCACCAGTTTACATTAAATAAATTTTTATAAACTCAAGAGTGTTATATTAGGGATATTCTCTTGCTCTTGCAAAACCCTTGCACGGTGCAAGAATTGCATTCATTTCCTCTTGGTGCACCGGCACAACAACAAACACACGCAGAAAATTATTTGCAATGGCTGTAAAATAATGCAATGTCACGCAAAAATATAATTGCAACCCTGTTTTAGCTGTCATTTTACATAAAGACATATTACGTCGTTAAACTGTTGAGGAAGGTAAGTTTTAAATAGATTTTATAATTTCTAAAAATGTATGCAGAAGGTGCGCCAATTCACAATAGCCATGCATAATAGTCATTCACAATAAATTGACCGAATCAGCCGATCGTATATTACTAGATTCTGCAATGGGTGCTCTCGTGCCCTTGTACATATATTTCGGTATAGCATTTTTGCAGTCTGCAATCTTGCAAGAGCAAGCGAATACCCCTATTATGTTAAGTTGAACACATATTTCTGTCTTAAGCATGAAAAGCGAAGTACCGTTTTCCCAAAATACTGAGATGTTCTAGTTAGATCTTTA
>NW_024391417.1:0-982 GCF_016617805.1 Bactrocera tryoni
TATATATATACATACACTATGTCCTCGACTTATTCCTTCTTGGAAAAAAGCCTTTGCCCATGAAAGGAAAGCGTTTTGCAGACGTGGAGACCATTCAAAAGGCTTGCACCGGCATACTGGCCACTATTCTAAATAAAATAAATTGATTTTGCCGAAAAAAACGATTTGTTCGTGTTTCTTCTAAAAGTCCTGTTTACTTTGGAACGTACCTTGTATATTTCAGTTGTCGATTTTTCAGAAATGTACTTACTTAAGGGGTTACATGAGTTTATAGGTTTCAATAATTCGAATTCATTTACTATCTAAATAAATGCTACAATACCTCTAGAATATTGTCCTAAATTCAAGTTGATCTGAGTAATAGTTTCGGAGATATAGCCTTGAGAACTTGTGCGCTCGAACGCATTTTTCGCGAAACTGTTTTTGAAGTCGGTTGGCAAGATTTCTTGAGAACTACTCAACCCAACTTCATAACATTTTACGCAGGTCTTAGAGATATAATGCCTAAAGACTTGGGAAAAATTTTTTTTTCGATTACTACTATTTCAACAAAAGTCATGAGATTTTCAATGAAACTTTAATTTTTTTGTTAAAATATCTGCCAAAAATCCAATTTTTAATTTTTTTATTCCTTCGTCTAAGTCGTAAGTTAAGGTTTTAAGGTTAAAGCACGTATTTTTCACTTTAGATGATACTGTAAGGAGTCATCCTACACATGCGGGCGCATCTCTTTTCAAAGGGGTCACCGGAAATAGCGTCGCAATGACCGATTTAAAATTTTTTTTTCAAAAATTTCAGAATTTCTTTGTTAATAGTGTATGTTTGTAACAATAAAAAAATCCTAACCAAATATTTCCTTTTTCATATGAGAAACAAGTTGTTGGAAAAAGTCTGTTTTTTACCCGAGGAAAGCCATGTAACCCCTTAAAAAATTACTCACAACAGATATTTTGCCATAATGTAATAATACAAATAAATCTTC
>NW_024391418.1:0-3506 GCF_016617805.1 Bactrocera tryoni
ATATATACAACACAGACAACACATTTTTACTTTTTTCTAAAGCTTTTAAAAAGCTTTATATATTTTTTTCTGACCTTTTTACAATTGCTTTATATATTCTGGTACCCGCCCGTATACCATTATTTTATTCATTTATTCGCTTATTTCTCTTTGAGAATTTTTATCATCATATATATTAAAATATATATATTTTCTTATATTCTCTTCTTTCAGTCCAATTAATTGGCACTGACACGTTTGTGGTTTGTTATGCGTGTTATGTTGCAAATACGGTTGCTTTTAATTTTTGCTTTTGTATTGTGAAAAGAATTTTCGTTCTCTATACATAATATTATTTAATTATGTAAGAACGATGTTTCTTCTTATATTAGCTAAACTTTCAAATAATATCATTTTTTATACATTTTACTTTATTTCAATGCATAATGTGTATATATCATTTTTTAAGAATATATACATTTTTTCTTTGATTTGAAATTAATAATTTCAAATTCAATTATATTTATTTTTAAATAATAAATATATGATATGAAAGTATTTTTTTTAGCGTAATTAACCCATAATATTTCACTTAATTTAATACAATTCCATTAGCACATATATTTTATGTGTAATAAGAATAGTTTAAAGAAAGTTAAAATATTCTTTCATATGCTACTTGTTAAGTATAGAATTTTAAATTTCATCATATTATATTAATATAACAAAATTTGTCTATTTAAACCAACTGTAGCCGGTCACCAGGAATAAAAAACCCACAAATTATATTATACTGAAATACTTATAAAAATAAAAATTTTCATATAAATACTTAAATTCATAAAGTCATACAAGTATAAAAATTCTCATACAAGTACTAAATGAAAAATTTCATACTTGTAGAAAAAGCATATTTACTTAAAATATAGTGAAATATATAGAGATATAAGACATAATAACTAGTTTTCACTAATAAAAAATTTTCATATAAGTACTAACTTATAAAGTCATACAAGTAATCATTTTCATATAAGTACTATTTCAGTATAAGTCAATTTGAGCAAATTTGTGCAAATTTGTTATAAATGTTCCCTGCCAAGTTGACCTCACCAACCCGAAATCGTATGGAAAATTTACTTTTACCCATTTAAAATTTAGAAACTCAAATATCCATGGGTAATTTATATGATTTTCAGAGCTCTCTATAGTTATAAGCAAATTTATAACATCAAAAGTATTTTTGCACTCTGTTTTTTTTTGACAATTTATTACTTGTATGAATTTATATTTAATACTTATATGAAAATTTAGTACTTGTATGACTTTGTCCTTTTAATACTTATATGAAAATTTAATACTTATATGACTTTATACACTTAATACTTATATAAAAATTATTTACCTGTATGACTTTTACACTTAATACTTATATGGAAATTTATTACTTGTATGACTTTGTCCTTTTAATACTTATATAAAAATTTATTACTTATATGACTTTATACACTTAATACTTATATGAAAATTATTTACCTGTATGAATTTTACACTTAATACTTATATGGAAATTTATTACCTGTATGACTTTTACACTTAATACTTATATGGAAATTTATTACTTGTATGACTTTGTCCTTTTAATACTTATATAAAAATTTATTACTTATATGACTTTATACACTTAATACTTATATGAAAATTATTTACTTATATGACTTTATACACTTAATACTTATATAAAAATTATTTACCTGTATGACTTTTACACTTAATACTTATATGGAAATTTATTACTTGTATGACTTTGTCCTTTTAATACTTATATAAAAATTTATTACTTATATGACTTTATACACTTAATACTTATATGAAAATTTAATACTTATATGACTTTATACGCTTAATACTTATATGAAAGATATTTACCTGTATGACTTTTACACTTAATACTTATATGAAAATTTATTACTTATATGACTTTATACACTTAATACTTATATGAAAATTATTTACTTATATGACTTTATACACTTAATACTTATATGGAAATTTATTACTTGTATGACTTTTTGACTTATATGACTTTATACACTTAATACTTATATGAAAATTATTTACTTATATGATTTTTACACTTAATAATTATATGAAAATTTATTATTTATATGACTTTATAAACTTAATACTCATATGAAAATTATTTACCTGTATAAATTTTACACTTAATACTTATATGGAAATTATTTACTTATATGACTTTATACACTTAATACTCATATGAAAATTATTTACCTGTATGACTTTTACACTTAATACTTATATAAAAATTTATTACTTATATGAATTCATACACTTAATACTTATATGAAAATTATTTACTTATATGACTTTATAAACTTAATACTTATATGGAAATTTATTACTTGTATGACTTTTTGACTTATATGACTTTATAAACTTAATACTTATATGAAAATTATTTACTTACATGACTTTTACACTTAATACTTATATGGAAATTTAATACTTATATGACTTTATACACTTAATACTTATATGAAAATTATTTACTTATATGACTTTATACACTTAATACTTATATGGAAATTTATTACTTGTATGACTTTTTGACTTATATGACTTTATACACTTAATACTTATATGAAAATTATTTACTTATATGATTTTTACACTTAATAATTATATGAAAATTTATTATTTATATGACTTTATAAACTTAATACTCATATGAAAATTATTTACCTGTATAAATTTTACACTTAATACTTATATGGAAATTATTTACTTATATGACTTTATACACTTAATACTCATATGAAAATTATTTACCTGTATGACTTTTACACTTAATACTTATATGAAAATTTATTACTTATATGAATTCATACACTTAATACTTATATGAAAATTATTTACTTATATGACTTTATACACTTAATACTTATATGAAAATTATTTACTTATATGACTTTTACACTTAATAATTATATGAAAATTTATTATTTATAATTACTTTTTACCTGTATAAATTTTACACTTAATACTTATATGGAAATTATTTACTTATATGACTTTATACACTTAATACTCATATGAAAATTATTTACCTGTATGACTTTTACACTTAATACTTATATGAAAATTTATTACTTATATGAATTCATACACTTAATACTTATATGAAAATTATTTACTTATATGACTTTATACACTTAATACTTATATGGAAATTTATTACTTGTATGACTTTTTGACTTATATGACTTTATGCACTTAATACTTATATGAAAATTATTTACTTATATGACTTTTACACTTAATACTTATATGAAAATTTATTACTTATATGACTTTATACACTTAATACTTATATGAAAATTATTTACCTGTATGACTTTTACACTTAATACTTATATGAAAATTTATTACTTATATGACTTTATACACTTAATACTTATATGAAAATTATTTACTTATATGACTTTATACACTTAATACTTATATGG
>NW_024391419.1:0-1558 GCF_016617805.1 Bactrocera tryoni
TATGTTAAACTAATGATTAGAAGCAACTCAATATCGATTGCTTAATGTGAATATACAAGAAAATCGACTTTATACCTTAATATAGGATTGTGGAATTCTTCCAAATGCACTGCCGTTATGGCTTATGTCCACTTCAGTAAGATGAAGAAGGTAAGTGAACTTAAATATGTGAAACTAATGATTAGAAGCAACTCAATATCGATTGCTTAATGTGAATATACAAGAAAATCGACCTTATACCTTAATAAAGGGTTGTGGAATTCTTCCAAATGCACTGCCGTTATGGCTTTATGTCCACTTCAGTAAGATGAAGAAGGTAAGTAAACTTAAATATGTGAAACTAATGATTAGAAGCAACTCAATATCGATTGCTTAATGTGAATATACAAGAAAATCGACCTTATACCTTAATATAGGATTGTGGAATTCTTCCAAATGCACTGCCGTTATGGCTTCATGTCCACTTCAGTAAGATGAAGAAGGTAAGAGAACTTAAATATGTTAAGCTTATGATTTGAAGCAACTAAATATCGATTGCTAAATGTGAATATACAAGAAAATCGACTCTACACCTTAATATAGGATTGTGGAATTCTTCCAAATGCACTGCCGTTATGGCTTTATGTCCACTTCAGTAAGATGAAGAAGGTAAGTAAACTTAAATATGTGAAACTAATGATTTGAAGCAACTCAATATCGATTGCTAAATGTGAATATACAAGAAAATCGACTTTATACCTTAATATAGGATTGTGGAATTCTTCCAAATGCACTGCCGTTATGGCTTTATGTCCACTTCAGTAAGATGAAGAAGGTAAGAGAACTTAAATATGTTAAGCTTATGATTTGAAGCAACTAAATATCGATTGCTAAATGTGAATATACAAGAAAATCGACTCTACACCTTAATATAGGATTGTGGAATTCTTCCAAATGCACTGCCGTTATGGCTTCATGTCCACTTCAGTAAGATGAAGAAGGTAAGTGAACTTAAATATGTTAAGCTTATGATTTGAAGCAACTAAATATCGATTGCTAAATCTGAATATACAAGAAAATCGACTCTATACCTTAATATAGGATTGTGGAATTCTTCCAAATGCACTGCCGTTATGGCTTTATGTCCACTTCAGTAAGATGAAGAAGGTAAATGAACTTAAATATGTTAAACTAATGATTTGAAGCAACTCAATATCGATTGCTAAATGTGAATATACAAGAAAATCGACTTTATACCTTAATATAGGATTGTGGAATTCTTCCAAATGCACTGCCGTTATGGCTTTATGTCCACTTCAGTAAGATGAAGAAGGTAAGTGAACTTAAATATGTTAAACTAATGATTTGAAGCAACTCAATATCGATTGCTAAATGTGAATATACAAGAAAATCGACTTTATACCTTAATATAGGATTGTGGAATTCTTCCAAATGCACTGCCGTTATGGCTTCATGTCCACTTCAGTAAGATGAAGAAGGTAAATGAACTTAAATATGTTAAACTAATGATTTGAAGCAACTCAATATCGATTGCTAAATGTGAATATACAAGAAAATC
>NW_024391420.1:0-3805 GCF_016617805.1 Bactrocera tryoni
AGTGCTACTACAAACAATTCGAAATCGGGAATCTATCGTCCGTTGTAATATCGTTTAACTCTTGATAATCCAAAACAAGTCTCCACTTCTTTTCTCCACTAATGCCTGTCTTTTTAGGGACGACCCAGAGGGGACTGTTATAAGAGGAATTGTTTTCTTTTATAATACCTTGTCTTAGCATATATTTTATTTACTTCTTGTTCATGTATTGTGGCTTTATATTTTTGAATAAGTGGGTCTATCAGTAACTGTTTTTATTTCATGCTGTATTATGTTTGTATTTGTTAAGTGTTGACCTCAGTATACATTAACAGCCCTATTCTGAAAAAACCTCTCAACTGAGTTGAGAGGAAAAATTTGAGAGATTTCTTGTGAGGCATATTTTGTGAGGCTATTCTTGCTCAAACCTCATAAGAAAAAAGCTTAAAAAAGTCACCACGTGAGGTAAAAAGCTTTTTGCTGTCAAACAGCTGTTTTAATAAAAATAAACAAACAAAAACACAAATGGATAATAAAGATATGTATGCGTCTGTGCTTGAGGGTGAAACAATCCCAATATGGGTACAATCGATTGCGCCGATTGTGCCCTTGATCCCAAATTTCATGCAACATCTTTAAGAGAAAATTTATTTATTTATTTATATTTATTTTTATTTATTTATCTTGCGTCTTCTTTGTATCTGAAACATCCTGCGCGCTTGAAGGGAAATAAATTTCACTGCCCTTAACATCCATAATTAAGACACAGAGGACTGGCTCATAGAGAGCATATAACTATTACCAACGAATTTTTGGTAAGAGCCACGCCCGTAAAAATACAAACACGCCAGGAAACGCAGATCAAAAGATATACTCGACTTCTGCACATCATGCGGCACCAATTCACCTATAAGTACTTTACATAGCGATTTTGGGAATCGAAATGTATTTATAATTGTTGTGTCTTGCATAGTAAAAGGATCGCTTTTGTCTCGTAAACCCTTCAAAATTTTCCTCCTACCCCCCGATTCCCCCTCCTCAACAATTGTCGCATACACAAAGAACAGTTCCTCCATGCTATAACATAACATTAATAACACTCAAATATTTTTTAAAAAATGTCAAATATTGATGTAAAACAAAACAAACCCAGATGTTTTGTATTATGATGGCTGCTTTCACACGTCACAGATATTTGTGATAATAGTGAGCATTTGAGCTTTTGAATTTTCGCCAGAATAAGGTAACCCTCACTATAGTGAGAAACATCACTGTAGTGAGGTTGGTGACTTTTGTGAGGGCATGAGAATAGGGCTGTACTTCTTAATATTCATGTAATCTACTTTTTAACTGATTTCTTTCCTCACAATTTAAGTTTTAATATACATAATTGTTTTCTAAGTCTTTCATCCAAACTGATACTATCTAATTGGTGCATCTTTTTTTACCTTTAAAATTAGTCAATTTCCACGACATTATTGCAATTTTATGAATTTCTTTTGGTAGTTCAATCATTATTTCGAAATTTATTTTCGCTATTAAGGGATTTAAATTTCAATGGAATTTTTAATGGAATTCTTTTATAAGAAGGTAAACTATTTTCGTTAAGAAGTGAAGTAGATGATCCAGTATCTATTAAACATAAAATTGTATCACCTTTTATCTTTAATTCTACCATTGGAAGTGTTCCTTTGAGGCCCTCATATGAAAATTTGACACTTCATTCATTGGTGTCTCATCGACTTTTAGGCACAATTCCGATTTCTTTGGCGGTACCGTTGGAAAGAGGAAGTCCTCCTGATTAAAAAATATACCTGGTTATAGGTACCGCAAACGCTTAGTTTACGAGATATTCGACCTTAAAGTTCAAAAATTTCCAAAATTCGAACATTTCAACAAGCTATTTTACCACATTAAACACACTTTACTCACATTTTTCATTTCAAATTAATTAAATTAAACTATAAACTTTTAAATAAATCCACATTTTACACTTTTAACAGTATTTTTACAGAAGAAATCTTTATTTTAAAAATTACATTTTACACTCGTAGTGAACATCATGTGTGTGCTAAAAATTTCGACGAAATGGAGCGCTGCCATGTGATAATAAGGAAATTCGCTGAAATGCCTTTTTTCCCAAAAATTCCTCTATCCATTCATGTGGATATGTTCTTTATTTAATTTAATAAAAAAATAAGTAATATTATATAGTAATATTATATAATAATATTATATATATTGTCACCTAATATACAAAAAAACGTATTATCAAAAATAAATGGAAAGCGCTGACAGATATAATAACCAAAATAACAAATAACAAAATAATAATTTATAACGAAACCTCAAATTTTTTTTCAATATCAGTGCAAGGTAACCAAAAAATATATCCACTTTATAACGAAACTCAATATGTTTTTTTTTTATTTTAACGCAGAAAGGAGTACTATGTGAAAGTACTTCAGTCACCCCGGGTATTCGCTCGACCAGGGTTATTTTTTTAAAGCGCGGCCGAGGGCCGCCAACTCAGAAAGGAGTACTATGCGAAAGTACTTCAGTCACCCAGGGTATTCGCTCGACCAGGGTTATTTTTTTAAAGCGCGGCCGAAGGCCGCCAACGCAGAAAGGAGTACTACGCGAAAGTACTTCAGTCACATAAATCACATATTATACATATACATACATATGTAGAATAAGTTTTTTTTATGGTTAATATAGAAAAAAGAATAACGCGAAAAAGCAAACAAAGAAAAATTGTTAAAAATCCTACATATTTGCTGTTTAAGATGTGGCAAGGCTTGTTTTCCTCATAATTGTAAACAATCTAACCTTTTCAACGTTGAGTGTGCTAAGTGATTTTTAAATTAATAAATTTAGGTAAAATATACCACAATAAAAGTGAAATGTGAACTTATTTCAATGTTAAGAGTGTATATTTAAATATACAGAGTGAAAAACGTGAAAAAATTTAGTGAAACATAGAGAAATACCATGTGTTATTAGCGCAAATTTTTGAACTTTTAATCGTGAATATTTTAAAGAAAAAAAGCTGGAGAAGCTCCCCTATCCGCACATACCCCATTTATACGGAAATTCGGTTTTTTTACCACTCCGCCAAAGTAATCGGAATCTTGCCGACTTTTACATAATCTGTATCCATCGGATCAACTACATCTCTTCTAAAATTTGTGCTATTATATCGTTGAAATTGATTAAAATTTTTGGATCTAAACTGGTTTGAATGACTGTTACTTTGTCTAAAATTGTTATTTTGTCTAAATCTGTTATTTTGCTGGAAATCTTAATTACTTTTACTTAATTGTTGTTGTCTATTAGAATGCTGTTGATATTTGTTACTGTTATTTGCAAAAGAGTGATTTATATAACTACTCATACCATTTCCAATTCTATTAATAGGAGTCGGGCCCTCTCTTTCTAATAAGCTGTAAGCCTCTCTTAAACTATTTACTTTTCTACTAAAAACAATAAAGATCAAAAGATAAATTTGCATCATTATTATTTAAGAGTGTGCGTAGTATTATTTTTTCTGTATTTAAGGGGCTAAATTCCAATGGTTTAGTTATACCAAATTCAAATCTTTCGTATGATTTTAATAATAAGCTTAACAATAACTTATAGTATCCACCAAAGTATTCTGCGGAGAATATATTCAGATGCCATCGGATTAATGTATGTCAGGGCTAACAGCAGGAATCAGGAATAAAGGGATGTTAAACTTATTCCAGCGTGAGAGCGCCTCAAAATTAGCGTTTTTTATAACATTTTCCATTATGGCCAGATTGAACAAAATAACAATTTTTTT
>NW_024391421.1:0-1535 GCF_016617805.1 Bactrocera tryoni
GAAGGGCTAAGTTCGGGTGTCACCGAACATTTTATACTCTCGCATGATAAAGTGATAATCGAGATTTCATTATACGTCATTTACATATTTTTCAAATACCGTATTTTTGTAAAGTTTTATTCCGCTATCATCATTGGTTCCTAATGTTTATACTGTATTATACAGAGAAGGCATCAGATGGAATTCAAAATAGCTTTATATTGGAAGAAGGCGTGGTTAGAACCGATTTCACCCATATTTCGTACATGTCATCAGGGTGTTAAGAAAATATTATATACCGAATTTCATTGAAATCGGTCTAGTAGTTCCTGAGATATGGTTTTTTGTCCATAAGTGAGCGAGGTCACGCCCATTTTCAAATTTAAAAAAAAGCCTGGGTGCAGCTTCCTTCTGCCACTTCTTCCGTAAAATTTAGTGTTTCTGACGTTTTTTGTTAGTCGGTTAACGCACTTTTAGTGATTTTCAACATAACCTTTGTATGGGAGGTGGGCGTGGTTATTATCCGATTTCTTCCATTTTTGAACTGTATATGGAAATGCCTGAAGAAACGACTCTGTAGAGTTTGCTGACATAGCTATAGTAGTTTCCGAGATATGTACAAAAAACTTGGTAATGGGCGGGGCCACAACCACTTTTCCAAAAAAATTACGTCCAAATATGCCCCTCCCTAATGCGATCCTTTGTGCCAAATTTCACTTTAATATCTTTATTTATGGCTTAGTTATGACACTTTATAGGTTTTCGGTTTCCGCCATTTTGTGGGCGTGGCAGTGGGCCGATTTTGCCCATCTTCGAACTTAACCTTCTTATGGAGCCAAGGAATACGTGTACCAAGTTTCATCATGATATCTCAATTTTACCAAGTTACAGCTTGCACGTGACGGACGGACGGACAGACGGACGGACGGACAGACGGACGGGACGGACAGACAGACATCCGGATTTCGACTCTACTCGTCGCCCTGATCACTTTGGTATATATAACCCATATCTGACTCTTTAGTTTTAGGACTTACAAACAACCGTTATGTGAATTAAAACTATAATACTCTCGTTAGCAACAACATTGTTCACAGGTGCATTTCTTTAGTAACTATGTGTTCAGTTTGTATGGAAGCTGTATGCTATAGTAATCCGATCTGAACAATTTTTTCGGAGATTTCATTGTTGTCTTAGAAAATAACATATATCAAATTTGGTGAATATACATTGTCAAATGTGAAAGTTTTCCATGATTCGGATCGTTCAGTTTATATGGCAGCTATATGTTATAGTGGTCCGATATCGGCCGTTCCGACAAATGAGCAGCTTCTTGAAGAGAAAATGACGTTTGCAAAATTTCAAAAGGATATCTTAAAAACTGAGACCGACGGACGGACGGATAGACAGACAGACGGACATGGCTAAATTGACTCAGCTACTTTATACGGTCTCCGACGCTTCTTTCTGGGTGTTACAAACATCGTGACAAACTTAATATACCCTGTTCAGGGTATAATAAATATAAATCAAACGAAATAAAAACGCATATCGAA
>NW_024391422.1:0-805 GCF_016617805.1 Bactrocera tryoni
AAATGTCTTAAAATTATCATTTCCTCGACGCTACCCTGCATAATTCAAGTATGAATTACAGGATTATAAGAATTGCTTTATGTCGTTAAGTAAAATATCTATTTTTAGTATGTAGTACTACATTAACCATGTAATATATTATTATTCTATGTAATGACGCATCGACGTTGTCAGCTGGTCAAAAATTTGCGAGTGATGCGGTTCTAGGCGGAATTAGTTTAAGTACTACAAATGTGCTAAAATACGTAAAGCGAATAACACAATTGTAATATCATTTCCATTTTCAATCGATTTTGGAACATTTTATTCTCTGTCCGCAATAGCTTTTTTTCAATAATCTGACCAAGGATTTTTTATTAATCATATAAGTATGTATTACTATAACAAGCCTGAAAAAGACAAGTTCAGGTATAACGGATCATATTGACAGAAATTTACACCCGATTAGATCTATTTTATGCGCAAATGTACACTGTTATTAGACAGTGACGGATTCAGAGGGGGAAAATTGGGGACTCGTGATAAACCCACAATGTTGTCCGAGCAATATGTTAAAATATTTGGAAACTTCACACTTGTCAACAGTGGTTTATACTCTTGCATCCTGTTGCTAAGAGTTTTGTAATTTTGTTCACCTAACCCATAAACTAAATGGCACGATTTAGGAGTTATGAAATATATATATAAAAAGACCAGGATGACGAAAAATGGAAATCCGTTGAATGTCTGTCTGTCCATTCGTCCGTGCAAGCAGTAATTCGAGTAAAAAACGAGTGACAAAATTAGCAGTGGCACCACTTTTTTG
>NW_024391423.1:0-3641 GCF_016617805.1 Bactrocera tryoni
CAGTAGTTTATGAGAAAATAATTTTACAATTTTATCGTGCTCTTAATTTCAACCTTAAATAACTTTAACAAAAAAAAAAGAATTTTTACAAAATATTTATATCACGGGGTATGCAT
The DNA here is from genome assembly GCF_016617805.1 of Bactrocera tryoni. Taxonomy (NCBI): domain Eukaryota; kingdom Metazoa; phylum Arthropoda; class Insecta; order Diptera; family Tephritidae; genus Bactrocera; species Bactrocera tryoni. The sequence goes on from NW_024391423.1 coordinate 117, forward strand.
GTGATTCCCTTTCTAATGAACTGCTAATTTTCAAAATTGTTGATTTTCAAAATTTTCATGCACCACTTGACGTGGTTTGACACAAATCTGAAAGAAAAATTCCCTAAACTCAGTGAAGCAAAAATTAAAAAGGAATATTTGTAGATTCGCAAATACGGAAACTGGTAAAAAAATACTGAATATTCAGGAAAAACTCACCAGGGAATACTTTGTTTGCGTTGCCTAAAATTTTCTAGGATACCATAAATAGTAATACTGAAAAGATTTAATCAATTAATTTGTAAGGTCATTTAAAGCTTTGGGGTGTAAAATATCCATAGTAATACTCATTCTGGATCTCATCTGAATTTATTCCTGACAAATTTGGGTTCATTGGTGACGAACAAGGCGAGGGATTCCATCAAGACATTCCTTAAAGAAGAAACGTTATCAAGGGAAACGGAGCGCGGCAAAAAACAGACCTTTCAGAGGCCAATATTCACGAAAATCATAAGTATTTTTTCTTCATTAAGCAGCAATTTCTTTAAAATTAGCTGATAATTGTCCTTTTTAAAAATATAAATATTTTGATGTCACAAGAAATTCTGATATGAGAAAATTTGATATGAGTTTTCCTGCGTAAAAAAAATTAAATTTTGTCAAGCAGTTTTCAGATAACGTTAGCTTACAATCTACGAGATACATTAATACATAAAACTGCATTAAACTAAACATAATATTCAACAGGAATTATGGATAGATACATATTTGCCATTATAGTATACAAATCCTAAAGATCTGTATAACATTTTTAAAAGGTTTTTGAGGTAAGATTTGTGTGAGAAGTTGCTATGAATCGTAAAAGTCTTTTCTTCTTTAATTTATTTTCTATAATTGAGATCGATTCTCGAATCTTCTTAAATATTTATCTACCTATTAATCCGTCCCACTGTGCCGCGCTGAAAATCTCGCTTACATAGCACCTACTCAAGCAACTGACAGCAATATAACAACAAAACGCGAAACAGACCCTTATTAACATTGTCCCTTTTATGTCATTAACTTTAGGGGTAGAAATTTATACAAAATTTTGTTTCAAAGTCAATTGTGACGTTTCTAGCCCTTGTCCCTATTTCTTCTATATGTATGTGCTTTATGTGTTTGTTGTTTAGAATTTGTTGCAACGCTTGTTCTCTTTATTAATTTTGGTCCTTACTAGCTGCTTGTTTGTTATTACACTCGCTGTTGCTTACTAGTATTCGTAACTCGTTATCCGTTCATCATTTCAATTAATTTATATGTTAATTTTCTGATGCGGTTGCGTTAAATTTTAATTTTTCAATAATGCAAAAGAAGACAATTTTCATTAACAGCGTCAGCTTTATTTTGCCTGGTAGCAACAACAATGACAGTAAAAACAATCAAATCAGCTATTTAGAAATTTACGTTGTGTGGATGGAAAAATATTAAGGGTACTATGAAGAGTGTAGAAATGCTTAGCATAGCAAAAAACTTGCATTTGATATGCTTGGAATGGTTGTTGGGAATTGAAAAGAAAGTGTGATGAATATGCCGACTAATTTGATGTATAGGATGACTTATTTATTGGTGTTCACTTAAGATTATTAAGTCCCTTGCTATGATATCCGTTCAAAATGAATAATTATTTCACAAAAATTCGCCTTGATATTTACGCATCCCATGTTTTAAAAGGTCAATTAGCTGTAACTATCAAGTGTTAATTGACTCAACATGTTTAGAGTTTTAACACGCAAAATATAGCTTAAACAATGACGCTTTATAGCAACTTTATAGCGCTCTTCATTAGTTTATAACAAAAACATTCATGCCTGCATTGCTTCACCCAATGCAATTAATTTATGATTAAAACTGACGCTGGACGGCAAAAAAGTATATTTAGTGTCTTGAAAAATTACAGCAAAAAATTTGAACAAGGAAGGTAAGTGCTAAGTTCATTTATATGGGGAGTAGGGCGAGTTTTCATCCAGTTATATCCACTCTAAGCACAAATATACACCGTTATAAGAAAAACACGCTCTCTCAATTTTATTAAGGTAACTCAAATATTGGCCGATATACAACAAAGGCCGATGAGGAACAAAGCTACCCCAGGTTTGAAAATATTTATATTAGGTAGACGGGGGTTAAGGGATGCCCTGACCGCATTGAATCCATATTAGCACACAGACATGGTACTATTAGGAAAGGATTCAATTATACATCTGAAACATTTACCTGTATTTTCGATAAGAAGGTTTAGGTCTGTGGTCCAAATATTCGGTATATAAGGGCTTGAACAGCTTTTGTTGGATTTGGACAATTTTTGGTCATAGGGCGATACTCTAAACGTATTATTCGCGCAAAGTTTTATCCCGTTATATTTATTGATTCTTGATTTGTACATTCGAAAGGAAAAAAAGAGGTATTTAAAATTGTGTTACATGGTAGCCGTGGCTGTAGTCCGATTTCGCCCATTTTCACACTGTAACATAAAAATTTCAAAGAAATGCCACACACCAAAGTTAGTTGAAATCGGTTTGGCCGGTCTCGAGAAATGTGTTTTCACCTAAAAGTGAGCGGTGCCACGCCTCTCGTCCATTTTTTATGTATCTTCTGTATTTAAGTAGTTATTGATTTATTGCGCTTTAGGTAGTTTAGGTTAACACTACCGTTGTATGGGGAGGGGGCGGAGTATTATCCGATTACCTCCATTTTAACACCTTTTATGAGAATTGTTCTAAGCGAATTTGACTATTGTAGCTGTATTCGTCAGGAAAATGTGTATATTAAACCTATTAGTTGGCAGGGCCACCTCCACTTTTGAAAAATTTTCAGCCCATAGGCGTCCCTGCTACTTCAATACCTTGTGCCAAATTACAGTTCTATATCTTGTTTTAGTGTTCAGTTATGACACTTTATATTTTTTCCTTTAATAGCGTTTTGTGGGCGTGGTAGTCGTTCGATTACGTCCATCTACGAACTCGTAACTTTCTTTTGCCAAGGAATATGTGTACCAAGTTTAATCAAAAGATTTTAATTTTTACTCAATTTACAGCTTGGATGGAGGGACAGACGGAAGGACAGAAAGACAGACAGTCACCCGGATTTCCTGATCATTTATATACATTATTAGGTTGGCAGATATCTCCCTTCCGCTTTTTTGCTCTTTATTCAATGCTTTATGAAAAGTGTTACAGTGTCGGATTTAGTCTCTAATCCGACGCTTTTGAGCCAAATTTTGTTCAGCGATGAGACTCATTTCAGACTCAATGTCTATGTAAACAAGCAAAATTGCCGGATTTTGGGACAAAGAGCAACCTGAAGAAATTCAAGTGCTGCCATTTTATTCAGAAAAACCGACGATTTGGTGGTTTGTGGGCCGGTGAAATCATCGGTCCATATTTCTTCAAAAATTATGGTGCTGAGGATGTAACCGTCAAATGCAACCGTTATTGCGCCATGTAACTGACTATTTGATACCTAAAATTGAAGCTCGTGATCTCGGTGATATTTGATTTCAACTAG
>NW_024391424.1:0-509 GCF_016617805.1 Bactrocera tryoni
TGTCGTTATGGCTATACGACAATCCTCTATGACAACTCCAATAACATCAAAACGGCTAATTAGCATAAATATGTAAAGTTCATATTTTACGCATCTTGATATCGGTTGCTTAATGTGTATGTACTAAAAAATCGATTCTACACCTTAAAATAAGATTATGAAATTGTTCCAAATACACTGTCGCTATGGCTATACGACAACTCTACGACAACTTCAATAACATCAAAACTTCTAGTTAGCATAAATATGTAAAGTTCATATTTTTACGAAACTTGATATCGATTGCTTAATGTGTATGTATCAAAAAATCGATTCTACACCTTCACTTATGATTGTAAGATTGTTCCAACTGCACTGCAATCGCTATGGCTATACGACAACTCTATGACAACTCCAATAACATCAAAACGGCTAGTTAGCATAAATATGTAAAGTTCATATTTTACGCATCTTGGATATCGATTGCTTAATGTGTATGTACCAAAAATCAATTCTACAAATTTAGGATT
>NW_024391425.1:0-1194 GCF_016617805.1 Bactrocera tryoni
GCACTCTTTACGATCAGTCCATTGTTTGTGTTGACCTAATGGACCGACTCGTCAATTAACTATCTACTAAAAAGCTTATGGATTACCAATCTCATTCCTGACTTCTTTGGTAATCACTGTATCAGCCTGAAAGGCAGCATTCTAGTCTTAGAGTCTGATATTTTCTCTATAGGATTGTGACAATTAGGTTCTGTATCAGTGACTACTATATCGCATTAATATTCATTGTGTATCAAGAAAGTCGAAAAGGGACCTGTTTACGGTACTTTTTTTGAAAAATAAATCGGACTCTACCAAGAACGCGTTTCATACCCAAAATATGCACCAAAATCATTCGAACGGACTCGCGTGAGATGTCGAGCTCTCTTGTCCGAGCAATTCATTCTAAGTCATCTCACTTGCCTGACGATTTTCAAGCACCATATTCTTCAGTTTTTTAATATTTTTACCAGTTGAAGAGGTTGAAGGTCATCCAGAACGAGCCAAGCCTTCAACGATCTCTCTACCATTTTTGAAGGCTTTGTACCACCCCTAGGCTTCTATTATTAATTAAACTGAATCACCGTAAGCTTTTTACAAACATTCGCAACGATTCCGTATAAGAAATTTAGTTAGAAATACAAAGATTTAGACAAATTCTTTGTTCGTTATCCATGGAATAGTATATAGGAGTTTCAATTATTGATCTCATTGCTAATCTAGACCGAGTTCTGCATCACTGTTAGTAGCGTTCAGCTCTTGGCTAGTTGTCTAATGCTTTTAAGTTAGATAAAATCGTTAAGCTGAACCTCGCACCAAAGGTAACGCAGAATCCCACTTGGACGACTGTGAACGTGATTCCCAAACACTCACCAGACGTTTTCATAAAGTCTCTAGGGATTTTTCTTGAACAAAAGGTTACAAAGTCAGACTACTGGCCATTGCGACGAGATGAATCTTGCTAAGAGCAAGTATTATTATTATTTTTTATTAGAATTGAAATTACAATAAATGTGAAAAAACTGTAGCAACTAAGGTTATCGGTTATCTAAGAGCAAATAATCCAAACGATCTTCTGCGTTCCACTCTAGTCAACATCCGGTGTGTCTTGCCGACGACAGCCTTATCCCACGGCGCTCAAGAGCACAGTGGATCAAATCAATGCGTTGATCTGCGCCCTGAAGAGTCTAGGCATTTTCAGTACCTATTGGCAGT
>NW_024391426.1:0-1043 GCF_016617805.1 Bactrocera tryoni
TCTTACTAAAGTTGGCATAAAGCCATAACGGCAGTGCATTTGGAAAAATTCCACAATTTTTCATTTAGGTATAAAACCGATTTTCTTGCATGTACACATTTAGAAATCCATATCAAGTTGCTTCAAATCATTAGCTTCACATATTAAAGTTAAATAACCTTCTTCATCTTACAGAAGTTGGCATAAAGCCAAAACGGCAGTGCATTTGGAAAATTCCAGAATTTTACATTTAGGTATAAAACCGACTTTCTTGCATGTACACATTTAGAAATCCATACCAAGTTGCTTCAAATCATTAGCTTCACATATTAAAGTTAATTAACATTCTTCATATTACTGAAGTTGGCATAAAGCCAAAACGGCAGTGCATTTGGAAAATTCCAGAATTTTACATTTAGGTATAAAACCGACTTTCTTGCATGTACACATTTAGAAATCCATATCAAGTTGCTTCAAATTATTAAATTCACATATTAAAGTTAATTAATCTTCTTCATCTTACTGAAGTTGGCATAAAGCCATAACGGCAGTGCATTTGGAAAAATTCCACAATTTTACATTTAGGTATAAAACCGATTTTCCTGCATTTAAACATTTAGCAATCCATATCGAGTTGATTCAAGTCATTAACGTCACATATTAAAGTAAATTAACCTTCTCCATTTTACTGAAGTTGGCATAAAGCCATAACGGCAGTGCATTTGGAAAAATTCCACAATTTTACATTTAGGTATAAAACCGACTTTCTTGCATGTGCACACTTGGAAATCCATATAAAGTTGTTTCAAATCATTAGCTTCACATATTAAAGTTAATTAACTTTCTTCATCTTTGAGAAGTTGGCATAAAGCCATAACGGCAGTGCATTTGGAAAAATTCCACAATTTTACATTTAGGTATAAAACCGACTTTCTTGCATGTGCACACTTGGAAATCCATATAAAGTTGTTTCAAATCATTAGCTTCACATATTAAAGTTAATTAACTTTCTTCATCTTTGAGAAGTTGGCATAAAGCCAAAACGGCAGTGCATTTGGAAAAAT
>NW_024391427.1:0-2758 GCF_016617805.1 Bactrocera tryoni
TCATTAATTTAACATCTTTAAGTTAATTTACCTTCTTCATCTTATTGAAGTTAACATAAAGCCATAACGGCAGTGCATTTGGAAGAATTCGACAATCTTATATTTAGGTATAATGTCGATTTTCTTGTATATACACATTAAGCAGTCGATATTGAGTTGCTTTAAATCATTAATTTAACATCTTTAAGTTAATTTACCTTCTTCATCTTATTGAAGTTAACATAAAGCCATAACGGCAGTGCATTTGGAAGAATTCGACAATCTTATATTTAGGTATAATGTCGATTTTCTTGTATATACACATTAAGCAGTCGATATTGAGTTGCTTTAAATCATTAATTTAACATCTTTAAGTTAATTTACCTTCTTCATCTTACTGAAGTTGACATAAAGCCATAACGGCAGTGCATTTGGAAGAATTCGACAATCTTATATTTAGGTATAATGTCGATTTTCTTGTATATACACATTTAGCAGTCGATATTGAGTTGCTTTAAATCATTAATTTAACATATTTAAGTTAATTTACCTTCTTCATCTTACTGAAGTTGACATAAAGCCATAACGGCAGTGCATTTGGAAGAATTCGACAATCTTATATTCAGGTATAATGTCGATTTTCTTGTATATACACATTTAGCAGTCGATATTGAGTTGCTTTAAATCATTAATTTAACATATTTAAGTTAATTTACCTTCTTCATCTTACTGAAGTTGACATAAAGCCATAACGGCAGTGCATTTGGAAGAATTCGACATTCTTATATTCAGGTATAATGTCGATTTTCTTGTATATACACATTTAGCAGTCGATATTGAGTTGCTTTAAATCATTAATTTAACATCTTTAAGTTAATTAACCTTCTTCATCTTACTGAAGTTGACATAAAGCCATAACGGCAGTGCATTTGGAAGAATTCGACAATCTTATATTCAAGGTATAAAGTCGATTTTCTTGTATATACACATTTAGCAGTCGATATTCAGTTGCTTTAAATCATTACTTTAACATCTTTAAGTTAATTTACCTTCTTCATCTTACTGAAGTTGACATAAAGCCATAACGGCATTTCTTGTATATACACATTTAGCAGTCGATATTGAGTTGCTTTAAATCATTTATTTAACATCTTTAAGTTAATTTACCTTCTTCATCTTACTGAAGTTGACATAAAGCCATAACGGCAGTGCATTTGGAAGAATTCGACAATCTTATATTCAGGTATAAAGTCGATTTTTTTGTATATACACATTTAGCAGTCGATATTGAGTTGCTTTAAATCATTAATTTAACATCTTTAAGTTAATTAAGCTTCTTCATGTTACTGAAGTTGACATAAAGCCATAACGGCAGTGCATTTGGAAGAATTTGACAATCTCATATTTAGCAGTCGATATTGAGTTGATTTAAATCATTTATTTAACATCTTTAAGTTAATTTACCTTCTTCATCTTATTGAAGTTGACATAAAGCCATAACGGCAATGCATTGGGAAGAATTTGACAATCTTATATACACATTTAGCAGTCGATATTGAGTTGCTTTAAATCATTTATTTAACATCTTTAAGTTAATTTACCTTCTTCATCTTACTGAAGTTGACATAAAGCCATAACGGCAGTGCATTTGGAAGAATTCGACAATCTTATATTCAGGTATAAAGTCCATTTTCTTGTATATACACATTAAGCAGTCGATATTGAGTTGCTTTAAATCATTAATTTAACATCTTTAAGTTAATTTACCTTCTTCATCTTACTGAAGTTGACATAAAGCCATAACGGCAGTGCATTTGGAAGAATTCGACAATCTTATATTCAGGTATAAAGTCCATTTTCTTTTATATACACATAAAGCAGTCGATATTGAGTTGCTTTAAATCTTTAAGTTAATTCACCTTCTTCATCTTACTGAAGTTGACATAAAGCCATAACGGCAGTGCATTTGGAAGAATTCGACAATCTTATATTCAGGTATAAAGTCGATTTTCTTGTATATACACATTTAGCAGTCGATATTGAGTTGCCTTAAATCATTAATTTAACATCTTTAAGTTAATTTACCTTCTTCATCTTACTGAAGTTGACATAAAGCCATAACGGCAGTGCATTTGGAAGAATTCGACAATCTTATATTCAGGTATAAAGTCGATTTTCTTGTATATACACATTTAGCAGTCGATATTGAATTGCTTTAAATCATTAATTTAACATCTTTAAGTTAATTTACCTTCTTCATCTTACTGAAGTTGACATAAAGCCATAACGGCAGTGCATTTGGAAGAATTCGACAATCTTATATTCAGGTATAAAGTCGATTTTCTTGTATATACACATTTAGCAGTCGATATTGAGTTGCCTTAAATCATTAATTTAACATCTTTAAGTTAATTTACCTTCTTCATCTTACTGAAGTTGACATAAAGCCATAACGGCAGTGCATTTGGAAGAATTCGACAATCTTATATTCAGGTATAAAGTCGATTTTCTTGTATATACACATTTAGCAGTCGATATTGAATTGCTTTAAATCATTAATTTAACATCTTTAAGTTAATTTACCTTCTTCATCTTACTGAAGTTGACATAAAGCCATAACGGCAGTGCATTTGGAAGAATTCGACAATCTTATATTCAGGTATAAAGTCCATTTTCTTGTATATACACATTTAGCAGTCGATATTGAATTGCTTTAAATCATTAATTTAACATCTTTAAGTTAATTTACCTTCTTCATCTTACTGAAGTTGACATAAAA
>NW_024391428.1:0-1485 GCF_016617805.1 Bactrocera tryoni
CAAGAAGTTACATGTGATATTAATTTAAGTTGTAAATCCTTTGCCACAGAAAGAGCCTCGGCAATTTGTAGTTTTCTGGCTGAAAAGTTTATTAAATAAGTCTCTCAAAGGATGACGGCAGAAAGATCCGAAGTTGCTGCGGGTTCCAACCAAAACTCATAGCTATATTGTGGGTGCGACTGATCAGTTGCATTTTGTTGGCTTAATTTGCGTTCGTTAGTTTTCCAAAACGTCTGTGTCAGTCATAGCTCACAAATGACCCTCTTAATGTTTAGTAACGCATCTTCCAAAAAGAAGTCCAATGGATTCAAATCATATAATTCAGTTCGATGCAATAAAATGATGGCTCCACTAGCTGTAAGGCGCAGTCTTGTCGGAACAATTTATAATAAAGATATTTAATACTGTTTGAAGGAACCTTTGTTAGAACTAGTGGATCGTTTACCTATAACGCTCATCGTAACGCCGTTTTCGGCTACGGATCGGTAATAACTCCAATACTTCATACTAATTCTTCTTTACTAACATAGACAACGCTTACACGGTTATAGCCGAATTAACAACAGCGCGTCAATCGTTTCTTCTTTTCAAATCCTTCTCCATCTGATCTGAACGGAAAAGAGGTCTTCCTCTGCTTCCACCGGCGGATACTGATTCGAAAATCTTTAGAGCTGGAGTCCGGACAACATGTCCCAGAAATGCCACTTTCTCTGAGCTAAAGAATCATAAATCTTCCGATGATGTCATTGTCCACAACTCCGCACCATATGGCAAGACGGAAATGATGAAGGCCATGTAGAGTTTGGTCTTTGTTCGTTGAGAGATGACTTAACTTTTCAATTGCCTATTCAGTCCAAAATAGGATTTCAAGGCTGACACTTCATACTACAAGCCTAATTTTAAAGAATCTTACTTCAACTACTCTCTTTGCTATTATATATAGCAAAAGCGAGACACTCGAGGTAGTGGTAATATTCCATCGATTTGATCGAATAGTGTCCAGTTAGAACCACTACAAATATTAAATGGCGGACCCTGCTTAAATCAAACAGCTTCTAGACTTGGTACGATTTACGCTGAGCCAGAATGATCTTGTGACTGCATAGCTGCTTGCGGAGCTGGTCTGAAGTGCAACAATACAACAAAACCAAACCATAAGAAGTCAACGGATCTCTTAACTGTCCCCATTCTGCGGTTATTGCGACTGAAGTACCTCTGCTAGCAAGCTCTTCAGTCTTAAAACTCTGGATGGTTACTGCCTAACAAAAATACAGTTGGGTTATGCCAGCGTCAAAACAAATGGTTTTGGTCAAATCTCGGTGAACCGGCGCAAATGATGGCAAAGCCGGGATTGACGGTTAGAAAAGTTATGTCATTTAGTAGTAGGAGTGGCTGGAATCATCTACGATGGGCCTTTCATTGATCCAAATTCTTTTGGAACCTGTAATGTCATCAATAGGAACTTCTGAAGGAAGTAATTGCTAA
>NW_024391429.1:0-1499 GCF_016617805.1 Bactrocera tryoni
GTAAATGAGAGGTACACTTAGAGCGAAAATATAGAAAGGAAATTTCAGCCGATTTTATTAGGGGGGTCTGGAGGGCTTAAGGTTTAAAATTTTTTTTTTTAACGTATAAATTTTGAGTCAATTATAGTCACACTAACGGAGTTACAGCGTTTTAAACGACCGGCCGTGATACCTAACTTTTGATGTATAAAAAACTTCAAATCGATTTTCCCGAAAACGTTATTTTTGAAGTTCGTGAACATTAGAACTCAAAATCTACTGAACCGATCCTTTTGAAAATTTGAACATTACTTCTTCACATAAATCAACAGGTAATCAGATGGAGTTTTTTTCGATTTTTTTCTATTTTTTATTAACAAATTAACCGCGATTTTTTAGCTAAAATCGCGCTGTTTACTTCCAAGTGCTGCAAAAAATAGAATTTTTTTTTATATCGAGAAATACATCACCTTTAAAGCGTATATAAAATTTTTTGTTTCAGATGAACCGGTAATGAGTTGTAATGTTCACCTACTTTTTTCAAAACGTTCTGGATATTCACCGTCATAGGCGTATTTATTAACAATTTTCATTGAGTCCCTAATATGCTTTAAAAAGTTGTACAATAATATGTCACCAAATTTAATAAAATTAAATAAACCAAATAAGGAAGGGCTAAGTTCGGGTGTCACCGAACATTTTATACTCTCGCATGATAAAGTGATAATCGAGATTTCATTATCCGTCATTTACATATTTTTTTTATTTTGCTGTAAAATTAATTAGATTAGTAGTTCCTGAGATATGGTTTTTGGTCCATAAGTGGGCGACGCCACGCCCATTTTCAATTTTTAAAAAAAGCCTGGGTGCAGCTTCCTTTTGCTATTTCTTCCGTAAAATTTAGTGTTTCTGACGTTTTTTGTTAGTCGGTTAACGCGCTTTTAGTGATTTTCAACATAACCTTTGTATGGGAGGTGGGCGTGGTTTTATCCGATTTCTTCCATTTTTGAACTGTATATGGAAATGCCTGAAGGAAACGACTCTGTAGAGTTTGGTTGACATAGCTCTAGTATTTTCTGAGATATGTACAAAAAACTTAGTAGGGGGCGGGGCCACGCCCACTTTTCAAATAAAATTACGTTCAAATATGCCCCTCCCTAATGCGATCCGTTTTGCCAAATTTCACTTTAATATCTTTATTTATGGCTTAGTTATGACACTTTATAGGTTTTCGGTTTCCGCCATTTTGTGGGCGTGACAGTGGGCCGATTTAGCCCATCTTCGAACTTAACCTTCTTATGGAGCCAAGGAATACGTGTACCAAGTTTCATCATGATATCTCAATTTTTACTCAAGTTACAGCTTGCAAGGACGGACAGACAGACATTCGGATTTCGACTCTACTCGTCACCCTGATCACTTTGGTGTATATAACCCTATATCTGACTTTTTTAGTTTTAGGACTTACAAACAACCGTTATGTGAACAAAACTATAATACTCTCCTTAGCAACATTGTTG
>NW_024391430.1:0-2071 GCF_016617805.1 Bactrocera tryoni
ATTTTATCTGCTGCTTACTAAAATTTACATGTTTCGGCCTATACAAAAACAACAATACTTTGACATTTTTATTGAAATAAAAATCTTAATATTAGATTATTTTAATAGGAATCCTTTGACCCCTACTTCGACATCCAAAAGTTTAAATCAATTGTCCTTTCAAATAAAGAGCAATTAAGGAAGGATTAGTTCAGGTGTAACCAATCGTTTTACAAGTAATCATTGTTATTTTAATTTTGCTAACATATTTTACATATTGAACGATCAGTACGCTAGAAAAGCATCGCAAATGGGAGATAAGGGTAGTGTTGACCCGTTTTATCTATTTTTAGCATTACTACATATTATAAACAGAAAGAGATGCTCTTTGAGTTTCATTAAGATACCTGACATACCATCACCATATATAAGGAGTAAAGTGAACCAGATGTTTAAAAATTCTGAAATTTGCTATAAGAGCGCTATGGCAAGCTTTCATCCGATTTTATCAATTCCAGGCACAAAGATGTAGATAATTTTTATTAAGTTACATATTAGCCGATATATGCGGTATAAAGTTAGTTAGAAAGAAAATTCGAAAATCTTTTTTGCAACTGTGAAAAGTGAAAGAATCTATGTAGCCAATTAGAAGGCGCCTTAAGTCTTTTAGAACCCTTTCAGACAAAAGTATTATATTATATATCAAGGCAGCTCCCCTTGGCCCCAATATACTGGCGCCAAACGTTTTTTTCAATCCGGAATAGTGTTCAATGCGCATAGAGATTCACGTTTAATGTCCTCAATTGACTCAAAATGGTTTTGTTGGAGCGATCTTTTAGATTTTCTGAATAGCGCGAAGTCACATGGAGCAAAATCAGGTGAATACGGCATTTACGGCACGATATTATTTGATAATATGGCGAAAAACTCAGGAAGAATCAATGCAGTATCCGAAATCGAAGTATGCGAAATCTAAAAAATGCCGGCGCAGAATTCCGACCTCTTTTTACAAAAAGCGTCGCGCAAATGAATCATGACACTCAAATAGTATTCTTTGTTGACAGTTTCGCCGGTCGAAAGGAATTTAGAGTACACCACACTTCGATAATCAAGAAAACTATCAACATAAATTTGATTTTTGACCTGTTTTGAAGTGGTGTTTTTGGTTCCGGCTCACTTCTCTTTTTCAAAAAAATTAAGTGATTCTGGAACCAATCGTTCTTTCACTTTCCTTAGGCCCAATTAATCTTTCAAACTGGTTTTCACTAATACTTCTGATATTCCAACGATGCCAGTAAGATATCGGAATGTTAATGATCGATTCTCAAGCACCCTTATTTTAGTGACGTGTTGATCATCAGTTTATGTTGCTGGCTATCCTGGACGTGGTTTGCCGTTAACACGTTCTAGACCCTCTTTGAATAATTTGTAGCAATCAAAAACACTTGCTCGCAACAAACAAATATCACCGAAGGCCTTTTCCAGTTATATTGATGTGCCATTTGGCACAGATGTCACTAACAGTCATACCAACCTAGAAAAAATAATAATTCGACGAATGGGCTTTCGCGCGAAATTTAAAATAAAGCGTCTTACTATTTTTTACGCACAAAAATAAAAGATATCAAAATTATAAACGAAGTTTTTTTTCAATGGTTTTTAATAAATTGAAGAAAAAATGGTTTTCAAAGTTGAGCAATGATTTCTAGGTTATGGTTTAGGATGAGGTTATCCACAACCAATCCATAATCCTTAGCAAGCGATCAATTTTAATCAATTAAAGCTGTGTCTGATCGAATGATATGGGTGTGGCTGGCAAGTGATCGCAGCAGGATTTTGCTAGAGGGCTGCCAAAACGAGACACAACGAAAAGTGTTTGCAACTTTACATGGGAGCACTTAATACTGCCTGATAAGATCGTGAAGAAAAATTCTTATAAAATAAGATTTTTGGTAATAAGTTCGACTTTTTATGTTACTCTGAGGTATAGATTTTTTCACAAAGCCACAATTTCGTAAAAGAAAAAACAAAATTTGGACTGTTCCTATTATTATAATTTTTTTAGATTTTTAGATTTGAGAAAATTTGTATG
>NW_024391431.1:0-2665 GCF_016617805.1 Bactrocera tryoni
TAGCAGCTAAAGTATTCACGACTTAGGTGGGTCAAGTAAATTGCACCAGCTTGAGATGAATTAAAAGAGCTTTTAGAAAAGCCCTCAAATCTATCCTCTATCCCTACCAGGAGCATGGCAATAGTGTTCACAAACAAATCTAGTTTTTTGAGAAAAATCACATTTTGTTTTAACATTGTAAACGCTCTAGCGGCTAAAGTATTCGACTTAGGTGGGTCAAGTAAATTGCACCGCTTAGATAATTAAAAGAGCTTTTAGAAAAGCCCTCAATCTATCCTCTATCCCTACCAGGAGCATGGCAATAGTGTTCACAAACAAATCTAGTTTTTTGAGAAAATCACATTTTTGTTTCAACCTTCTAAACGCTTAAGCTGCTAAAATATTCGACGCAGGTGGATCAAATAAATTGCACCGGTTAGATAATTAAAAGAGCTTTTAGAAAAGCCTTCAATCTATCCTCTATCCCTACCAGGAGCATGGCAATAGTGTTCACAAACAAATCTAGTTTTTTGAGAAAATCAAATTTAGTTTTTTGAGAAAAATCACATTTTTGTTTCAACCTTCTAAACGCTTAAGCTGCTAAAATATTCGACGCAGGTGGATCAAATAAATTGCACCGGTTAGATAATTAAAAGAGCTTTTAGAAAAGCCTTCAATCTATCCTCTATCCCTACCAGGAGCATGGCAATAGTGTTCACAAACAAATCTAGTTTTTTGAGAAAATCACATTTTTGTTTCAACCTTCTAAACGCTTAAGCTGCTAAAGTATTCGACGTAGGTGGATCAAATAAATTGCACCGGTTAGATAATTAAAAGAGCTTTTAGAAAAGCCTTCAATCTATCCTCTATCCCTACCAGGAGCATGGCAATAGTGTTCACAAACAAATCTAGTTTTTTGAGAAAATCACATTTTTGTTTCAACCTTCTAAACGCTCTAGCGGCTAAAATATTCGACGTAGGTGGATCAAATAAATTGCACCGGTTAGATAATTAAAAGAGCTTTTAGAAAAGCCCTCAATCTATCCTCTATCCCTACCAGGAGCATGGCAATAGTGTTCACAAACAAATCTAGTTTTTTGAGAAAAATCACATTTGTGTTTCAACATTGTAAACGCTCTAGCGGCTAAAATATTCGACGTAGGTGGATCAAATAAATTGCACCGGTTAGATAATTGAAGGAGCTTTTAGAAAAGCCCTCAATCTATCCTCTATCCCTACCAGGAGCATGGCAATAGTGTTCACAAACAAATTTAGTTTTTTGAGAAAAATCACATTTTTGTTTCAACCTTCTAAACGCTTAAGCGGCTAAAGTATTCGACTTAGGTGGGTCAAATAAATTGCACCGGTTAGATAATTAAAAGAGCTTTTAGAAAAGCCCGAATCTATCCTCTATCCCTACCAGGAGCATGGCAATAGTGTTCACAAACAAATTTAGTTTTTTGAGAAAAATCACATTTTGTTTCAACATTGTAAACGCTCTAGCGGCTAAAATATTCGACGTAGGTGGATCAAATAAATTGCACCGGTTAGATAATTAAAAGAGCTTTTAGAAAGACCCTCAATCTATCCTCTATCCCTATGGCAATAGTGTTCACAAACAAATCTAGTTTTTTGAGAAAATCACATTTTTGTTTCAACCTTCTAAACGCTTAAGCTGCTAAAGTATTCGACGTAGGTGGATCAAATAAATTGCACCGGTTAGATAATTAAAAGAGCTTTTAGAAAAGCCCTCAATCTATCCTCTATCCCTACCAGGAGCATGGCAAATAGTGTTCACAAACAAATTTAGTTTTTGAGAAAATCACATTTTTGTTTCAACATTGTAAACGCTCTAGCGGCTAAAGTATTCGACGTAGGTGGATCAAAATAAATTGCACCGGTTAGATAATTAAAAGAGCTTTTAGAAAAGCCCTCAATCTATCCTCTATCCCTACCAGGAGCATGGCAATAGTGTTCACAAACAAATCTAGTTTTTTGAGAAAATCACATTTTTGTTTCATTTTTGTTTCAACCTTCTAAACGCTCTAGCGGCTAAAATATTCGACGTAGGTGGATCAAATAAATTGCACCGGTTAGATAATTAAAAGAGCTTTTAGAAAAGCCCTCAATCTATCCTCTATCCCTACCAGGAGCATGGCAATAGTGTTCACAAACAAATCTAGTTTTTTGAGAAAAATCACATTTTTGTTTCAACATTGTAAACGCTCTAGCGGCTAAAGTATTCGACGCAGGTGGGTCAAATAAATTGCACCGGTTAGATAATTAAAAGAGCTTTTAGAAAAGCCCTCAATCTATCCTCTATCACTACCAGGAGCATGGAAATAGTGTTCACAAACAAATCTAGTTTTTTGAGAAAATCTCATTTTTGTTTCAACCTTCTAAACGCTCTAGCGGCTAAAATATTCGACGTAGGTGGATCAAATAAATTGCACCGGTTAGATAATTAAAAGAGCTTTTAGAAAAGCCTTCAATCTATCCTCTATCCCTACCAGGAGCATGGCAATAGTGTTCACAAACAAATCTAGTTTTTTGAGAAAAATCACATTTTTGTTTCAACATTGTAAACGCTCTAGCGGCTAAAGTATTCGACTTAGGTGGGTCAAATAAATTGCACCGGTTAGATAATTAAAAGAGCTTTTAGAAAAAGCCCTTCAATCTATCCTCT
>NW_024391432.1:0-1890 GCF_016617805.1 Bactrocera tryoni
TATGTATGTATGTACCCTGTTTCAAAATTCAACCGTTACTATGAAATGAAGTTAACACACTTGAAATACCATAGAATATAACAAATCTTACCTGAATTACTCAAATCCATCCCAATATTTGCGAAATAATAACTAGAAAGCACACAAATAATGATTCTTTAACTGAGATCACAAAATCAAAACAAATATCAGACAAATAATGCGAAGATCATGTTTCGAAGTGCGGGAGCAAGCGCACAGTGCATGTTTGGTAGGTGGAGGTGGTAAATTCGTATTACGAGGCTATTTCTCTTTCTATTGTAGGTTCTATTTCTTGATAACCTTTTATTAAGTGGGGGGGAGTAAGGCTTTAAATTTTTTTTTATTTTTTTTTCTAAACGACCAATATGTCGAGAATATTTTGAATCAATTAGAGCCAAACTAACGGAGTTATACCGTTTTAAACGACCGGCCGTGATACCTCACTTTGAAGTATAAAAAACTTCTAATCGATTTTCCCGAAAATGTTATTTTTAAAGTACGTGAGCATTAAAACTCAAAATCTACTGAACCGATCCTTTTGAAAATTTAAACATTACTTCTTCACATAAATAAGCAGGTAATCAGATGGGGTTTTTCCATTTTTTCTATTTTTTATTAACAAATTAACCGCGAAAAAAAACACAAGTATATCCTTTTTGTGCCTCTAAAACCTTAATAATAATTATAGAATAAAGTCAGCCGTATGTTCAAAAATCTTGGTATTAGTTATATAGGGGCTAAGGGCCAAGTTTTCCCCCTAATTTTATCTATTTAGCACAAAGATACACTGTTATGAGTAAAACACGCTCTCTTATTTTCATTGGGACAGCTCACATATTGCCCGATATATGCGGTAAAAAGTCACGCGGAAGTCACCCGTTCGAAAATCTTTATATTAAGTAAATGGGGACTAAGCGAAGTATTGGTCCGATTTAACCCGTTTTTGACATTTTGACATTCAAACATACCATTATATGAGAAGGATTATCCCTTAATTTCAGTAACATAAATCACATATTAACCGATATTTTCGATCAAAAGTCAACTATACGTACCGGGGTCTGAATATTCGGTACCTAGGGGTTTAAACAGTTTTCATTGGATTTAAACATTTATTGGTCATAAGGTAGCACACACTAAATACATAATTCGTGCAAAGTTTTATCCCGTTATATTAAGTGCTTCTTGATTTGTGTATTGGAAACTGAACGAATTGAAAATTGTGCTATATGGAAAGTAGGTGTGGTTGTTGTCCGATTTCACTCATTTTCACGATGGGACATATGAAAGTAAGAAGAATGCCACGTACTAAATTTTGTCAATATCGGTTATCCGGGCCCTGAGATATGGAGGAAAGCTTTCTCATACCATTTCGGTGGTAAAATTTAATATCTCCGCCGTATTCAGTTATTGATTTATCGCGCTTTTAGTAGTTTTTAACAGTTCCGTTATATGGGGAGTGAGCGGGGTTATCCTCCGATTCCATCAATTTTCACATCGTCGGTTCTTATAAGATTTGTACTCAGCAATTTTGTTGTTTGTAGCTTAAGTGGTTTAGGAGATATGTACACTAAACTTGTTGGTGCCTCTCGCTGCTGCAATCCTCTGTACCAAATAACAGCGGAAATGGAAATGGAATAACACGGAGATGGTTTGATAGGCTTTATGGGACCCGGTTTGAAAAATGAACGATGGGCATGGTACTGCCCACTTTTTGGTGAAGTTTTATATCTCGGGACCTGAATAACCGATTTTGACAAAATTTAGTACGTGGCATTCTTCTTACATTCTAATGTCGGACAACAACCACGCCTATTTCTCATATAGCACAATTTTAAATTCCACTTGATCCGTTTCGTTTCCAGTACA
>NW_024391433.1:0-727 GCF_016617805.1 Bactrocera tryoni
AAATTACTAATATTAATTAAACATATTTATATTATATACTTGAACATATTTATATTATATACTATTTATTATGTACTCTTTGTACATATTTAGGCTACGATTAAGAATAGCTTCCCCGGATTTTGGCTATCAATGGAAAGGTAACATTCTCCAGATCACGAAAATATATATATACATATAGTTGCCGTTGACTTATAGTTTTTAAGATATTTGCATATGAAGTTAAACAATTCACAACTTGAAACTTGATAATTTGTATATTGTGAATGACTTGGAGGATGGAGTCATGTGTAGAAGTTCACGCAAGTGAGGAAAGTTCTCTGATCGCCATTCACTTGTGAGTGGCCAGAAACGATTCTTTTACATATGACTCAAACAGCTCACAACTTCCGGTCTTTGACCAAGTATCCTCTGGGTAGCCTAAGAACATCCGTTTGAAGGCGAGCTAAAGTGAGAAGGCGAAACATTCCCTCCGCAGGGTTGTGCGCTGGGTTTGGCACCCGCCACGTAAAAAAAAAAAACACCCCCAATGAAAGGAAGCAACAAGCCTCGGATGAGAGACCCCCCTTTCGATGACGACCATGGCAAACGAAATAAGGACTACGAATGAGGGGAAGCACTCTTAATTAGGAAGGTGCCGCTGCCCAGCTGGTTGATGTCCTCGCGAAAATAAGGGCTGACATCACCGAGTAAGTCCTTGCGGCATTGTAGTAAATTAGTCACGACG
>NW_024391434.1:0-4674 GCF_016617805.1 Bactrocera tryoni
GGCAATAGTGTTCACAAACAAATGTAGTGTTTTGAGAAAAATCACATGTTTGTTTCAACTTTGTAAACGCTCTAGCGGCTAAAGTATTCGACGTAGGTGGGTCAAATAAATAGCATCGGTTAGATAATTTAAGGAGCTTTTAGAAAAGCCCTCAACCTGTTTTCTATCCCTACCAGGCGCGAGGCAATAGTGTTCACAAACAAATGTAGTGTTTTGAGATAAATCACATGTTTGTTTCAACTTTGTAAACGCTCTAGCGGCTATAGTATTCAACGTTGGTGGGTCAAATAAATAGCATCGGTTAGATAATTTAAAGAGCTTTTAGAAAAGCCCTCAACCTATTCTCTATCCCTACCAGGAGCGTGGCAATGGTGTTCACAATAAATGTAGTGTTTTGAGAAAAATCACATGTTTGTTTCAACTTTGTAAACGCTCTAGCGGCAAAAGTATTCGATGTTGGTGGGTCAAATAAATAGCATCGGTTAGATAATTTAATGATCTTTTAGAAAAGCCCTCAACCTATTCTCTATCCCTACCAGGAGCGTGGCAATGGTGTTCACAAATAAAGGAAAAATCACATGTTTGTTTCAACTTTGTAAACGCTCTAGCGGGTGAGTCAAATAAACAATATCGGTTAGATAACTTACAGAGCTTTTAGAAAAGCCCCTAACCTATTTTCTATCCCTACCAGGAGCGCGGCAATAGTGTTCACAAACAAATGTAGTGTTTTGAGAAAAATCACATGTTTGTTTCAACTTTGTAAACGCTCTAGCGGCTAAAGTATTCGATGTAGGTGGGTCAAATAAATAGCATCGGTTAGATAATCTAAGGAGCTTTTAGAAAAGCCCTCAACTTATTCTCTATTCCTACCAGCAGCCTGGCAATAGTGTTCACAAACAAATGTAGTGTTTTGAGAAAAATCACATGTTTGTTTCAACTTTGTAAACGCTCTAGCGGCTAAAGTATTCGATGTAGGGGGGTCAAATAAATAGCATCGGTTAGATAATTTAAGGAGCTTTTAGAAAAGCCCTCAACCTGTTTTCTATCCCTACCAGGAGCCTGGCAATAGTGTTCACAAACAAATGTAATGTTTTGAGAAAAATCATATTTTTGTTTCAACTTTGTAAACGCTCTAGCGGCTAAAGTATTCGACGTAGGTGGGTCAAATAAATAGCATCGGTTAGCTAATTTAAGGAGCTTTTAGTAAAGCCCTCAACTTATCCTCTATACCTCCCAGGAGCGTGGCAATAGTGTTCACAAACAAATGTAGTGTTTTGAGAAAAATCATATTTTTGTTTCAAATTTGTAAACGCTCTAGCGGCTAAAGTATTCGACGTAGGTGGGTCAAATAAATAGCATCGGTTAGCTAATTTAAGGAGCTTTTAGAAAAGCCCTCAACCTTTTTTCTATCCCTACCAGGACCATGGCTCTAGTGTGCACAAACAAATGTAGTGTTTTGAGAAAAATCATATTTTTGTTTCAACTTTGTAAACGCTCTAGCGGCTAAAGTATTCGACGTAGGTGGGTCAAATAAATAGCATCGGTTAGCTAATTTAAGGAGCTTTTAGAAAAGCCCTCAACCTATTTTCTATCCCTACCAGGAGCCTGGCAATAGTGTTCACAAACAAATGTAGTGTTTTGAGAAAAATCACATTTTTGTTTCAACTTTGTAAACGCTCTAGCGGCTAAAGTATTCGACGTAGTTGGGTCAAATAAATAGCATCGGTTAGATAATTTAAAGGGCTTTAAGAAAAACCCTAAACCTTTGCTCTATCCTTACCAGGAGCGTGGTAATAGCTTTCACTACCAAATGTAGTTTTTTGAGAAAATCACATTTTTGTTCCAACATTATAAACGCTCTAGCGGCTAAAGTATTCGATGTAGGTGGGTCAAATAAATAGCATCGGTTAGATAATTTAAGGAGCTTTTAGAAAAGCCCTCAACCTATTTTCTATCCCTACCAGGAGCCTGGCAATAGTGTTCACAAACAAATGTAGTGTTTTGAGAAAAATCACATGTTTGTTTCAACTTTGTAAACGCTCTAGCGGCTAAAGTATTCGACGTAGGTGGGTCAAATAAATAGCATCGGTTAGATAATTTAAGGAGCTTTTAGAAAAGCCCTCAACCTGTTTTCTATCCCTACCAGGAGCGAGGCAATAGTGTTCACAAACAAATGTAGTGTTTTGAGAAAAATCACATGTTTGTTTCAACTTTGTAAACGCTCTAGCGGCTAAAGTATTCGACGTAGGTGGGTCAAATAAATAGCATCGGTTAGATAATTTAAGGAGCTTTTAGAAAAGCCCTCAACCTATTTTCTATCCCTACCAGGAGCGTGGCAATAGTGTTCACAAACAAATGTAGTGTTTTGAGAAAAATCACATGTTTGTTTCAACTTTGTAAACGCTCTAGCGTTTAAAGTGTTTGACGTAGGTAGGTCAAATAAATAGCATCGGTTAGATAATTTAAGGAGCTTTTAGAAAAGCCCTCAACCTATTCTCTATCCCTACCAGGAGCGTGGCAATAGCGTTCACAAACAAGTGTAGTGTTTTGAGAAAAATCACATGTTTGTTTCAACTTTTTAAACGCTCTAGCGGCTAAAGTATTAGACGTAGGTGGGTCAAATAAATAGCATCGGTTAGATAATTTAAGGAGCTTTTAGAAAAGCCCTCAACCTATTCTCTATCCCTACCAGGAGCGAGGCAATAGTGTTCGCAAACAAATGTAGTGTTTTGAGAAAAATCACATGTTTGTTTCAGCTTTGTAAACGCTCTAGCGGCTAAAGTATTCGAATTAGGTGGGTCAAATAAACAGCATCGGTTAAATAATTTAAGGATCTTTTAGAAAAGCCCTCAACCTATTTTCTATCCCTACCAGGAGCCTACCAATAGTGTTCACAAACAAATGTAGTGTTTTGAGAAAAATCACATGTTTGTTTCAACTTTGTAAACGCTCTAGCGGCTAAAGTATTCGACGTAGGGGGGTTATGTAAATAGCATCGGTTAGATAGTTTAAGGAGCTTTTAGAAAAGCCCTCAACCTATTCTCTATCCCTACCAGGAGCCTACCAATAGTGTTCACAAACAAATGTAGTGTTTTGAGAAAAATCACATGTTTGTTTCAACTTTGTAAACGCTCTAGCGGCTAAAGTATTCGACGTAGGTGGGTCAAATAAACAGCATCGGTTAAATAATTTAAGGATCTTTTAGAAAAGCCCTCAACCTATTTTCTATACCTACCAGGAGCCTACCAATCGTGTTCGCAAACAAATGTAGTGTTTTGAGAAAAATCACATGTTTGTTTCAACTTTGTAAACGCTCTAGCGGCTAAAGTATTCGACGCAGGTGGGTCAAATAAATAGCATCGGTTAGATAATTTAAGGAGCTTTTAGAAAAGCCCTCAACCTATTCTCTATCCCTACCAGGAGCCTACCAATAGTGTTCACAAACAAATGTAGTGTTTTGAGAAAAATCGCATTTTTGTTTCAACATTGTAATCGCTCTAGCGGCTAAAGTATTCGACGTAGGTGGGTCAAATAAATAGCATCGGTTAGATAAGTTAAGGAGCTTTTAGAAAGGCCTTCAACCTATTTTCTATCCCTACCAGGAGCGTGACAATAGTGTTCACAATCAAATGTAGTGTTTTGAGCAAAATCACATTTTTGTTTCTACTTTGTTAACGCTCTAGCGGCTAAAGTATTCGACGCAGGTGGGTCAAATAAATAGCATCGGTTAGATAAGTTAAGGAGCTTTTAGAAAGGTCTTCAACCTATTTTCTATCCCTACCAGGAGCGTGACAATAGTGTTCACAATCAAATGTAGTGTTTTGAGAAAAATCACATGTTTGTTTCAACTTTGTAAGCGATCTAGCGGCTAAAATGTTCAACGTAGGTGGATCAAATCAACAGTACTGGTAAGATAATTCAAAGAGCTTTAAGAAAAGTCCTCAACCTGTGCTCTATCCCTACCAGGAGCGTGGCAATAGTGTTCACAAACAAATGTAGTGTTTTGAGAAAAATCACATGTTTGTTTCAACTTTGTAAACGCTCTAGCGGCTAAAGTATTCGACGTAGGTGGGTCAAATAAATAGCATCGGTTAGATAATTTAAGGAGCTTTTAGAAAAGCCCTCAACCTATTCTCTATCCCTACCAGGAGCGCGGCAATAGTGTTCGCAAACAAATGTAGTGTTTTGAGAAAAATCACATGTTTGTTTCAACTTTGTAAACGCTCTAGCGGCTAAAGTATTCGATGTAGGTGGGTCAAATAAATAGCATCGGTTAGATAATTTAAGGAGCTTTTAGAAAAGCCCTCAACCTATTCGACGCAGGAGGGTCAAATAAATAGCATCGGTTAGATAATTTAAGGATCTTTTAGAAAAGCCCTCAACCTGTTTTCTATCCCTACCAGGAGCGAGGCAATAGTGTTCACAAGCAAATGTAGTGTTTTGAGAAAAATCACATGTTTGTTTCAACTTTGTAAACGCTCTAGCGGCTAAAGTACTCGATGTAGGTGGGTCAAATAAACAGCATCGGTTAGATAATTTAAGGAGCTTTTAGAAAAGCCCTCAACTTATTCTCTATCCCTACCAGGAGCGTGGCAATAGTGTTCACAAACAAATGTAGTGTTTTGAGAAAAATCACATGTTTGTTTCAACTTTGTAAACGCTCTAGCGGCTAAA
>NW_024391435.1:0-1603 GCF_016617805.1 Bactrocera tryoni
TCAACCATCAAGGCAGTGATCAGTGGTCTCAGACTTTGATACAATAGTCAATACAAAAGAACCTACTCTTGTCGAACTCCCAGAGGTGATCTAGTGACTGATGCCCAGAGCATACTAAAATTATAGAGGGAAAACTTCTCCAGCCAGCTCAATGGCAGTGAAAGCATAACCAAGTGATGGTGAGCTCGATTCCCCATTCGATGACGATGGAGCAGACATTCCATTGCCACACCGTTCGAATTTGATGGATTGCCGGCCGAACTGTTCAAACACGGCGTCGAAGAACTGATAAGGAGCATGCATCAGTTTCTTTGAAGAATATGGTCGGACGAAAGCATGCCCAATGATGGGAATTTAAGTGCGCTCTGCCCAATCCACAAAAAGGGAGACACGATAATCTGCGCCAACTTTCGTGGGTTAAGCCTCCTTAACATCGCATAAAAGGTTCTATTGAGCGTATTGTGAAAAAGAGCTTTAGGCCTGAAAAATGATAAGGCGACCAAATATTCACGATGCGCCAATCTTGGAAAAGCAATAGCAAAAGCACCGTAAGGATCGGAAAAGACCTCTCCGATCCGTATAGATACTAAACGAGGCTTCAGATAAGGCGACTCCCAATCTCGCAACTTTTTAATCTACTTCTGGAGAAAATAATTCAAGCTGAATAGAGAAGGTACAATCAAACGAGTACAACTGCGATCATTGGCCTTAACATCCGCGCCGTTGGTTCTACTTTCTTCTGACTGGAAATCGAACCATATGGATTTGGTAGTGAGCAAGGGCAAGACGAAATATCTCCTGTCATCAAACAAACAGTCATCTTATTCTTGACTTGGCTCCCACGTCACTGTCACTGACAGTCATAACTTCGAAGTTGTAAATAATTTCGTCTATCTTGAAACCAGTATTAACACCAACAACAATGTCAGCTTCGAAATCCAACGCAGAATAACTCTTGCCAACAGGTGCTACTTCGGACTGAGTAGGCAATTGTAAAGTAAAGTCCTCTCTCGACGAACAAAAAACAAGCTCTATAAATCTCTCATTATTCCCGTCCTGTTATATGGTGCAGAGGCATGGACAATGACAACATCTGATGAGTCGACGTTACGAGTTTTCGAGAGAAGGGTTCTGCGGAAGATTTATAGTCCTTTGCGCATTTGATGGGACGATGAGCTAAACGAGTTGTACGGCGACATTGATATAGTTCAACGAATTAAAATAAAACAGCTACGCTGGCTAAGTCATGTCGTTCGAATGGATGAAAACTCTCCGGCACTGATAGTATTCGATGCAGTACCCGCCGGGGGAAGAAGAGGAAGACTTCCACTCCGTTGGAAGAACCAGGTGGAGAAAAACCTGGCTTCGCTTGGAATATCCAATTGGCACCACGTAGTGAAAAGAAGGAACGACTGGCGCTGTTGTTAACTCGGCTATAATCGCGTAAGCGGTGTCTACGTCAATGAAGAAGTAGTACAAGTTTTCCGTACCTTAGGAAGAATTAAGCCCGAATAAATAACCAAATCAGAAAAAACTAAAAATCTTACAACAAATCAGGAGAACAGAGAATGACCCCAATTTTCAATTAAGTAATATCATCGCA
>NW_024391436.1:0-1537 GCF_016617805.1 Bactrocera tryoni
CATGCGAGAGATGTTGAGCTCCCTTTCCATATCCGGACGATTTTCACGCCCCATATCCTTCACTTGTTTAATATTTTCATCAGTTGAGGAGGTCGAAATTCGTCCAGGATGTCCTCGATGATCACTCGACCGTCTTTGAAGTTTTTGTATAAACCGTAGGCTTGTGTTTTTGATAAAACTGAATTACCGTAGGTATAAGGGAACTGTGGGACGGCATTTCAAACTCCTTACGTACAGCTGCATCCGAAACCCTTGGTTTTCGGAAAGTGCAAAAGAACAACTGGTACCACGAGGAGTGCCGCGCCGCAGCGGAGAGAAAACAGGCTGCCTACCTCGCAACGTTACGATCGACCACAACACGTGCGGGATGGGATAGATACCGAGAATTGAAGAGGGAAGCGAGACGCATCTGCAGACAGAAAAAGAAAGAGGCCGAAATGCGTGAGTATGAAGAGCTTGATAAGCTGGCCTACAGGGGTAATGCTCGAAAATTCTACGAAAAAATGCGGCGGCTTACGGAAGGTTTCAAGACCGGAGCGTATTCCTGTAGAACCCCCAAAGGTGATCTAGTCACTGATGCCCAGAGCATACTTAAATTATGGAGGGAACACTTCTCCAGCCTGCTGAATGGCAGTGAACGCACAACGCCAGGAGAAGGAGAACCCGATTCCCCAATCGATGACGATGGGAGCAGACGTTCCATTACCCGACCATGAAGAAGTTCGAATAGCAATTGCCCGCCTCAAAAACAACAAAGCGGCAGGGGCCGACGGACTACCGGCCGAGCTATTCAAACACGGCGGCAAAGAACTAATAGGGTGCATGCATCAGCTTCTTTGTAAAATATGGTCGGACGAAAGCATGCCCAACGATTGGAATTTAAGTGTGCTATGCCCAATCCATAAAAAAGGAGACCCCACAATCTGCGCCAACTACCGTGGGATTAGCCTCCTCAACATCCAATTAAGAAGAAGAAGAATTACCGTAGGAAGCCTTTTCCAACATTCGCAACGATTCCACACACCAAGTTTGGTTAGAAATACAAAATCTGGATCAACATCTTTCTTCGATATTTTTATCCATTGTAAAAATCGCAAAATCTGAGGTGATCGACTTAAGCAGCTGCAACAAACTGGTTGGCAGATCGCGTTCATATTTGGCATAGTAACTAAGGACACTCCTTCGAACTTAGCAAAACTAGGCAATATAAACTACAATTTCCGCGTTGATATTTGTCATAATGTACATATCGTCAACTGAAATTCAAAATAACGTATCATCAAAAAATTCGAAATTGAGTGTCTTATTGCTTATGATTCACTACTTCAAATTACAAACATAATATTACTTATGTCCAACATTTTCAGGTTCTGCGCTCAGATATAAACCAGTTTTAATCAATATTAAAAACTTTTTTTACTCATGTTCCATTTTATGTCGTGTTTCATTCATGTCACTGTAAATTTCCGAAAATGTTGTTACGTTATTTGGCATTTCAGGTGACGATATATAGCCTGTTCACGGTATACTAAAAGCA
>NW_024391437.1:0-1483 GCF_016617805.1 Bactrocera tryoni
ATTTTTTGGTACATACACAATATGCAATCGATATCAGGTAGCGTAAAAATATGAACTTTACATATTTATGCTAACTAGCCGTTTTGATGTTATTGGAGTTGTCATAGAGTTGTCGTATAGCCATAACGACAATGTATTTGGAACAATTTTACAATCTTAAATTAAGGTGTAGAATTGATTTTTTGGTACATACACAATATGCAATCGATATCAGGTAGCGTAAAAATATGAACTTTACATATTTATGCTAACTAGCCGTTTTGATGTTATTGGAGTTGTCATAGAGTTGTCGTATAGCCATAACGACAATGTATTTGGAACAATTTTACAATCTTAAATTAAGGTGTAGAATTGATTTTTTGGTACATACACAATATGCAATCGATATCAGGTAGCGTAAAAATATGAACTTTACATATTTATGCTAACTAGCCGTTTTGATGTTATTGGAGTTGTCATAGAGTTTTCGTATAGCCATAACGACAATGTATTTGGAACAATTTTACAATCTTAAATTAAGGTGTAGAATTGATTTTTTGGTACATACACATTATGCAATCGATATCAAGTTGCGTAAAAATATGAACTTTACATATTTATGCTAATTAGCCGTTTTGATGTTATTGGAGTTGTCATAGAGTTGTCCTATAGCAATAGCGACAGTGTATTTGGAACAATTTTACAATCTTAAATTAAGGTGTAGAATTGATTTTTTGGTACATACACATTATGCAATCGATATCAAGTTGCGTAAAAATATGAACTTTACATATTTATGCTAATTACCCGTTTTGATGTTATTGGAGTTGTCATAGAGTTGTCCTATAGCAATAGCGACAGTGTATTTGGAACAATTTTACAATCTTAAATTAAGGTGTAGAATTGATTTTTTGCTACATACACATTATGCAATCGATATCAAATTGCGTAAAAATATGAACTTTACATATTTATGCAAATTAGCCGTTTTGATGTTATTGGAGTTGTCATAGAGTTGTTCTATAGCAATAGCGACAGTGTAAGTGGAACCATTTTACAATCTTATATTAAGGTGCAGAATCGATTTTTTGATACATACACAATATGCAATCGATATCAGGTAGCGTAAAAATATGAACTTCACATATTTTTGCTAATTACCCGTTTTGATGTTATTGGAGTTGTCATAGAGTTGTCCTATAGCAATAGCGACAGTGTATTTGGAACAATTTAACAATCCTAAATTAAGGTGTAGAATTGATTTTTTGGTACATACACATTATGCAATCGATATCAGGTTGCGTAAAAATATGAACTTTACATATTTATGCTATTTAGCCGTTTTGATGTTATTGGAGCTTTCATAGAGTTGTCCTACAGCAATAGCGACAGTGTATTTGGAACAATTTAACAATCCTAAATTAAGGTGTAGAATTGATTTTTTAGTACATACACATTAAGCAATCGATATCAAGTTGCGTAAAAATATGAACTTTACATATTT
>NW_024391438.1:0-2867 GCF_016617805.1 Bactrocera tryoni
TACATATTATGCAATCGATATCAAGTTGCGTAAAAATATGAACTTTACATATTTATGCAAATTAGCCGTTTTGATGTTATTGGAGTTGTCATAGAGTTGTCCTATAGCAATAGCGACAGTGTATTTGGAACAACTTTGCAATCTTAAATTAAGGTGTAAAATTGATTTTTTGGTACATACACATTAAGCAATCGATATCAAGTTTCGTAAAAATATGAACTTTACATATTTCTGTCAATTAGCCGTTTTGATGTTATTGGAGTTGTAATAGAGTTGTTCTATAGCAATAGCGACAGTGTATTTAGAACAATTTTGCAATCTTAAATTAAGGTGTAAAATTGATTTTTTGGTACATACATATTATGCAATCGATATCAAGATGCGTAAAAATATGAACTTTACATATTTATGCAAATTAGCCGTTTTGATGTTATTGAAGTTGTCATAGAGTTGTCCTATAGCAATAGCGACAGTGTATTTGGAACAATTTCACAATCTTATATTAAGGTGTAGGATCGATTTTTTGGTACATACACATTAAGCAATCGATATCAAGTTTCGTAAAAATATGAACTTTACATATTTCTGTCAATTAGCCGTTTTGATGTTATTGGAGTTGTCATAGAGTTGTTCTATAGCAATAGCGACAGTGTATTTGGAACAATTTTACAATCTTAAATTAAGATGTAAAATTGATTTTTTGGTACATACATATTATGCAATCGATATCAAGATGCGTAAAAATATGAACTTTACATATTTCTGTTAATTAGCCGTTTTGATGTTATTGGAGTTGTCATAGAGTTGTTCTATAGCAATAGCGACAGTGTATTTAGAACAATTTTGCAATCTTAAATTAAGGTGTAAAATTGATTTTTTGGTACATACACCATATGCAATCGATATCAAGATGCGTAAAAATTTGAACTTTACATATTTATGCATATTTGCCGTTTTGAAATTATTGGAGTTGTCATAGAGTTGTTCTATAGCAATAGCGCCAGTGTATTTGGAACAATTTTACAATCCTAAATTAAGGTGTAGAATTGATTTTTTGATACATACACATTAAGCAATCGATATCAAGTTGCGTAAAAATATGAACTTTACATATTTCTGTTAATTAGCCGTTTTGATGTTATTGGAGTTGTCATAGAGTTGTCCTATAGCAATAGCGACAGTGTATTTGGAACAATTTTACAATCTTAAATTAAGATGTAAAATTGATTTTTTGGTACATACATATTATGCAATCGATATCAAGATGCGTAAAAATATGAACTTTACATATTTCTGTTAATTAGCCGTTTTGATGTTATTGGAGTTGTCATAGAGTTGTCCTATAGCAATAGCGACAGTGTATTTGGAACAATTTTACAATCTTAAATTAAGATGTAAAATTGATTTTTTGGTACATACACATTATGCAATCGATATCAGGTTGCGTAAAAATATGAACTTTACATATTTATGCTAATTAGCCTTTTTGAAGTTATGGGAGTTGTCATAGAGTTGTCCTATAGCAATACCGACAGTGTATTTGGACCAATTTTACAATCTTAAATTAAGGTGTAAAATTGATTTTTGAATACATACACATTAAGCAATCGATATCAAGTTGCATACAAATATGAACTTTACATATTTATGCTAATTAGCCGTTTTGATTTTATTGGAGTTGTCATAGAGTTGTTCTATAGCTATAGCGACAGTTTATTTGGAACAATTTTACAATCCTAAAATAAGATGTACATACATTTTATGCAATCGATATCAAGATGCGTAAAAATATGAACTTTACATATTTATGCAAATTAGCCGTTTTGATGTTATTGGAGTTGTCATAGAGTTGTTCTATAGCTATAGCGACAGTTTATTTGGAACAATTTTACAATCCTAAAATAAGATGTACATACATTTTATGCAATCGATATCAAGATGCGTAAAAATATGAACTTTACATATTTATGCAAATTAGCCGTTTTGATGTTATTGGAGTTGTCATAGAGTTGTTCTATAGCAATAGCGACAGTGAATTTGGAACAATTTTACAATCTTAAATTAAGATGTAAAATTGATTTTTTGGTACATACATATTATGCAATCGATATCAAGATGCGTAAAAATATGAACTTTACATATTTATGCAAATTAGCCGTTTTGATGTTATTGGAGTTGTCATAGAGTTGCCCTATAGCAATAGCGACAGTGTATTTGGAACAATTTTACAATCTTAAATTAAGATGTAAAATTGATTTTTTGGTACATACACATTAAGCAATCGATACCAAGTTTCATTAAAATATGAACTTTACATATTTCTGTCAATTAGCCGTTTTGCTGTTATTGGAGTTGTCATAGAGTTGCCCTATAGCAATAGCGACAGTGTATTTGGAACAATTTTACAATCTTAAATTAAGATGTAAAATTGATTTTTTGGTACACACATATTATGCAATCGATATCAAGATGCGTAAAAATATGAACTTTACATATTTATGCAAATTACCCTTTTTGAAGTTATTGGAGTTGTCATAGAGTTGCCCTATAGCAATAGCGACAGTGTATTTGGAACAATTTTACAATCTTAAATTAAGATGTAAAATTGATTTTTTGGTACACACATATTATGCAATCGATATCAAGATGCGTAAAAATATGAACTTTACATATTTATGCAAATTAGCCGTTTTGATGTTATTGGAGTTGTCATAGAGTTGCCCTATAGCAATAGCGACAATGTATTTGGAACAATTTAACAATCCTAAATTAAGGTGTAAAATTGATTTTTTAGTACATACATACACATTAAGCAATCGATATCAAGATGCGTAAAAATATGAACTTTACATATTTCTGTCAATTAG
>NW_024391439.1:0-1993 GCF_016617805.1 Bactrocera tryoni
CCTGACGGCAGTGTACACTGAGCAAATAAAATAACAATGAATTGTAAACATACATACATACACATGTGTCAACATATTAGTGTATTTGCACAGTTATACCTGCACACACCTGCACACACCTGCCTAATAGCATCTCGATCTCGAAATATTTGCAATTGCTGAGCAAATAACACAAATTTGCGCCACAAGATAATGAATTTAATTGCGAGTTTAGTGAAATTCGAGCAACTAGTTGAGGCTGGCTTATAATACCTACTTACATATACCTACAAGTGCCGAAGTAAGTCTAAGCCATTAATTTATTTCATTTTGTACGCTGTTAATGCCTCTATTATGCAACAAAATGCTCGCATGCCACTTTATTTGGACGCTGGAGGCATTCCTAATTTGCGCTGAATTTCACCAACAATGCACACAGTCACCATTTAATACTAATAGTATTGCAGCACCTCACAAACCCCTCTAGGAAATTTTGTTGATTCAGCACTCATTTGATTCTTGTATGTTATTACATGAGAGCTTCGATTTTCATACGAAGAACAGGTGGATTTAAACTTCTTTGAAATTAAAATTATCCCCTTCTGAAACCATTTTCTCACTTCCGCATTCCTTCACGAATAAAAAAAAGTTATTAGTCAAGTAGAGAAAATATAATTAATTTGCTTATGCGTTGCTGACAAAAGTGAAACCGCTTCTTATTTTCGGAATAATGGTTCAAATCTGGAACCACGAATTTCAAGTCTGCCCTTTGAACTGGAATTGACTAAAATTCGTTGAAAAGTTGAAATTATTTTCATCTTATCTGCATACCGAAGTGTTATCTCAATAAATCTGTTGATTGGTTCCAAATGTCGTCAAGACCAGAAGCTTCAACTTCAATTTCGACATCATTTTGAAGAAATATAGACCGATAATCCACCGGCCGACTAACTACACCAAACCGTTAATTTTTCTGAATGAAATGACAGATCTTGAATCTTTTCAGGTTGCCCTTCGTTCCAAATGCAGAAATTTTGCTTGCCTACATACCCTTTGGGCTAGGAATGGGCCTCATCGCTGAACGAAATTTGGCGCGAAAACATCGGATCTTCTTGGATCTTTTCAAGAGCCTATAGAGCGAAGCGATGTGGCTTGGAAAGGTCGAGAGGATTCAGTTCTTCCACAACCTGCTCTTTTATGCTTTTTATTTAAGATCGCGACGTTAAATGTTCCACACGTCAATCCGAGTTGCCGCGAACAGCGTCGATTCGACTATTATCGGTGTTTGTGTACACTTTCAGCTACGGTTGCTATATTTTCTTCACTGCGTGCTGGACGGGGTCTATTCGGTCGAATATTATGAAATGCTAAATAAAACTGAACAAAAATAACTCGACAGCTTGACCCGACTGACGCGTAATCTGTCAAAGAGAAGCTCTGAAACTTGCGGTCAACGGTTTGTATTCAAAGGAAAACATTTTGCTTGTTCCTTCCTTGTTAGATTCAAGTTAAATTAAGGTAGGATCGAGTAGGTTATACTGCCTGGCTTTCATGCCATACATAGCCTTACACGTCCTTTGTAATTTCAATTTCAGGTTGAGTTTAAATAGAAGTTTACGATCGACCAGTACGTCAAGGCTTTTGTGGAGTTCATTAGGGACTTGATATCGAATACTGACGTTTCATCTAATTCTTTGAACCTTGAAGCTCTTAGATATCTAAGCCGAGTTCCAGAAAAGGTTGGACAGAATCAGTTGAGGTATTACTGTGCCACTCTCATTCCTACTACCCTGCACTTTTTACATTTGTCTTCCTTAATAATACCCATACGGCTCGTATGAAGCACCAGTAAGTTGAACTGTAACTAGAGATCTAAACCGTCCTTAGTAGTCCTTGCGAGACCGTTTGAGTAAAAACATCCTCTTTAACATGATCTTGGCGATCCTGCTTGTCCCTAAGGCATTCCATCTCATCCTGAACCGTCTGTCAAGCCTTTCGAAAATTCCCATTGTAT
>NW_024391440.1:0-1250 GCF_016617805.1 Bactrocera tryoni
TTTTATATCTCGCAACAATGTTGCTAACGAGAGTATTATAGTTTTGTTCACATAACGGTTGTTTGTAAGTCCCAAAACTAAAAGAGTCAGATATAGGGTTATATATACCAAAGTGATCAGGCGACGAGTAGAGTCGAAACCGGATGTCATTCGTCCGTCCGTCCCTGTCCGTCCGTCCGTCCGCAAGCTGTAACTTGAGTAAAAATTGAGATATCATGATGAAACTTGGTACATCGGCGCCTTTGGCTCCATGAAGAAGGTTAAGTTTCGAAGATGGCAAAATCGGCCCACCGCCACGCCCACAAACGCGGAAACCTGAAAACCTATAGTGTCAGGGTCCAATATAACTAAAGACATGTAAAGGAATTTGGCAAGGATCATTAGAGTATTTTGGCGCAAGGATCGCAGTAGCAGCACGCCGCACTTTTCTGGAAAAGTGGGCGTGGTCTCACCTCGACTGCTATGTCAACTAAAGCTATGTCAGCAGCCCAGAGTTTCTGCAGGTACTCCATGATACAGTTCAAAAATGGAAGAAATCGGATAACTAACCACGCCCACCTCCCATACGAAGGTTAGAAATCGGTTCCACAACCACGCCTTCTGCAACGCAATATAGCGCTATTTTGAATTCCATCTTGATGCCCTTCTCTGTATGTAATACGAGCATGGTACACATTAGGAAAACCAATGTTCTCCGAAAGTTTTCCCTCAAAATGGCCATAGAATCGCGAGCTGTGTGGCATGTAGCGCCATCTTGTTGAAACCACATGTCAACCAAGTTCAGTTCTTCCATTTTTGGCAACAAAAAGTTTGTTAGCATCGAACGATAGCGATCGCCATTCACCGTAACGTTGCGTCCAACAGCATCTTTGAAAAAATACGGTCCAATGATTCCACCAGCGTACAAACCACACCAAACAGTGCATTTTTCGGGATGCATGGGCAGTTGGCCACCAAGATCATGCGATTTAACGCCTTTAGACTATTTTTTGTGGGGCTACGTCAAGTCTAAAGTCTACAGAAATAAGCCAGCAACTATTCCAGCTTTGGAAGACAACATTTCCGAAGAAATTCGGGCCATTCCGGCCGAAATGCTCGAAAAAGTTGCCCAAAATTGGACTTTCCGAATGGACCACCTAAGACGCAGCCGCGGTCAACATTTAAATGAAATTATCTTCAAAAAGTAAATGTCATGAACCAATCTAACGTTTCAAATAAAGAACCGATGAGATTTTGCAAATTTTATGCGT
>NW_024391441.1:0-1640 GCF_016617805.1 Bactrocera tryoni
CTCTAAGGTTTAAGAAATAATTAGAAATGAAAAGAACATAAACTTCGGCCGTAACAGAACACATACGTAAGGTTCGGCCTAAATAAACTGTTTGAACCTTATCAGAGTGGCTTTAGAACTGAAAATCCACCATAAGCAAGATTTTCACAGTTCGTCAAATCCTGGACAAAGCCCCAGACAAACCGATCTTTGTTGTCATGTCTAAAGGCTTCGTATACCTCGGAAAAAGATGGATTGCCAGCCAAGTTATTCAAATATGGTGGAAAAGACTTGTGAAAAGAGACACCACCTCTCCGTAATTTCAAAGCTTCTATTGACAGCATAAAAAGATATCCCCACAAAACTAATACGGCCGTGTAAACTGATGTTGAGCAATACCAAAAGCTCCAACAGGATCGGGATAGACCTCGAGCCTCGTTAGTCTTTCGATACCATACGAGGTTTTAGGCAAGGCGACACCCTGTAGTGCGACTTCTTCAATCTACGCCTGTAGAAAATAATTCGAGCTGAAGACAATTTTCTATAAGAGTGTACAGCTAATGGCGTACTCCGACGATATTGATATCATTGGCCTCAGCAACCGTGCCGTTTGTTCTGCTTTCTCCAAACTGAATAAGGCAGCGAAGCAATGGGTCCGGTAGTGAATGAGGGAAGACGAAGTATCTCTGTCATTATTAAACAAACAGTTGTCCATTAGAGACTTTGCTCGCACCCGAATTCCTAATCGTTGACGATGGAGCAGATGTTCCATTGCCCGACCATGAAAGTGAAATAGCAATTACCCGTATGAAAAACAAAAAGCGGCGGAGGCCGATAGAATCACTGAAGCTATTCAAATATGGCGGAAAAGACTTGTGAAAAGAGACAACCCCTCCCCGTAATTTCAAAGCTTCTTTTGACCCCCCCAAAAAACTACTACGGCTGTTTAAACTGACGTTGAGCAATAACAAAAGCTCCAACAGGATCGTGAAAGACTTCGAACCCCGATAGTCTTTCGATATCACACGAGGTCCATCGTCTATCTTGAAACCAGCGTCAACACCAATTACAACGTCAGCATCGAAATCCAACGCAGTATGACTCCGGCCAACAGTTGCTACTTCGGAGTCGACGTTACGAGTTTTCGAGAGACAGTTTCTACGCGAAATTTATGGTCCTTTGCGCATTGGCAACGGCGAATACCCCAGTCGTTGGAACGATGAGCTGTACAAGATATACGACGACATTGACATAGTTCAGCGAATTAAGAGACAGCGCTATGCTCGGCTATAAAGGCGTAAGCGGTGTCTATGCCAATATAAATAAAGAAGGCAATCGAGAAGCAGATTTTTTCTTGGCGAACAAAAATTACGTTCTATAAGTCCCACACTATTAATCATATATGCATAGCATCATGTCCAGTCATCCCTAGTGGCAACTGGCAATTTTTTAAATATGCTATAGTTGTTCCTTTAAACAATTTATTCTTAGATTACAGTTTCTATGGACAATAATTCTTGCCGAACAGCGTGAAGATATCTCGTCAAACACAAAGGTTTTCCAATCAAGAATATCAGCGGTGCAAAATAAAAAGTTTCTTGTCGAAAAAAGGACATGTGCAAAATTTCAGATTGATATCTAAAAAACTGAGATACTAATTC
>NW_024391442.1:0-3963 GCF_016617805.1 Bactrocera tryoni
ACAAGTAATTAAAATAACGTGAATAATAAACAATGTAAAGGTTGATATACAAACAAAGTCGGCGGAACATATCTAAATAGTGTTGTTGGTATCAGGAATGTTTCCTTCAACAGTCAGTAAGATTATGGAAAGAGCACTACGCAGATTAAACCTAAGGGCTAAAAACAAGGGACTAGGTGTTAACCTTAATAAAACAGAAATTATCCTATTTTCAAGCAAAACCAAAGTCCACCAGTTTCAACTTCTCGTACTAAACGGTACAACACTCCCTCTGTTTCACACAATACTTATGGGTGAAGATTAGCACCAAACTGACCTGAAAAATAAATATAGAAAAAATAATATATATGGTCTACTACACTTGCTTCAGCAAGAATTGGGGCCTTAAACTTGGTATAATCATGTAGATGTATACGGCTGCGATTAGACCTATACTTACATATGGAGTACTGGTATGGTGGCCAGCGCTAAAAAAACAATACAATATCAGAAAATAAATTGGAATACAAATAGCAACATGTAATGTGGCTTAATGTGATCCTGCATCAACTACCCATAGACATCTATATTCACAAATAGCAGCATATTCTGCAATAAGAATCAAATAATTAGGCGGTTGGAATCAGAAGAACTATGGACATTGTGATATCCTAAACCAACTCAATGTTAATAAATCGGACCACATTCTTCCAATGGATTTCAATGGATGCTTCCAGGTGTGAGGATATCCTCTAGACGAGAATGGAGAAGGGACATAATAGGGGAGGAAAATACTATCTCAGTCTATACCGACGGTCCAAAATGGACTGCGGAGTAGGCACGGAAGTATTTTCCGCTGATCTGGACATTGAGATCACTAGAAGACAAGCTCAAGCGAGACTTGATCTGGGTTATCGACCACAGCAAAATTTTCAGCAACGAATAAGCAGAACAATTTCAACAAGTTGTAAATAACAGATGGAAAAATATAACAAAATGTAATATAACTAAACAGCTATGGCCAATATATGATAAGAAAAGAACTAATGACTTATTAAATAGGTCCAGGAAAAGTATCTACAGACTAACTGCTACCAAAATAGGGAACTGGCCATTTGACTACTTCTGCTGAGGCTGCGAAATAGTAGGGGGTGAGGAAACAATTTTCCAATTTCTCTGTGAATGCCCAGCACTATCGCAGATCCGACACAGAACACTTGGAATCCATCAAGCACCAAACCTTGAATGGATGTCTACAAAAAGCATAACGGACATTAGTAGCTTCATCGAAATCACAAAATAGTTTGAAAGAAAAGGTGAAACGTGATAGCAATAGTAAAAAAGTCTACGACTAATGCTTCAAAATGGCACAGCTAGTGCTATTTAAGTGAGCCCGAAATACAATAGGGCTCCACTCCTACCTACCTATCTAGATGGGTTTATTAATTTTTATGACACTTAGCTCCTTCTGACACATATATGTACATACACACCTTGTGAAAATATTATCTACAAGTTAGGTTGACTACATGGCAATCAACATCAAAAAGTCTTGCGGTATTTTTATTGAATTTTTTTTATTGAAATTGAAATGAATTTTTGATGACTCATGCCCAACTCTTGACCGATGCTACGGCTGCTATTATGCCGGTCTCTTTCGACCAATTCAGCGATTTTATCGCAATTTTCGACGACAGGCCTTCCGGAGCGTGGCGCATCTTCGATCACCTCTACACCAGAACGAATACGTTGAAACCATCGTTATGCGGTGGAAATGGAAACTGTATCGGGTCCATAAGCTGCAAAAATTTGATTGGCGGCTTGAGATGCATTTTTGCCTTTATCGTAGTAGTACTGTAAAATATGCCGTATTTTCTTTTTATTTTGCTCCATGTTTGCGACGCTATAACTCACGAACGACTTAAAAGAAACGGCAATCAATCAAACACGTGTTAGCGCGTGAAATGAGCTTTCCAAAAAGGTATAGCATGACCCGATGCGACGAATAAAACTAGAACTACGCGCTTTCAGCGCCAACTAGCGAAAATACCGCAAGACTTTTTTGACAACCTAATAAAATAAGGTCAATATTTAAACCTTTTAATGCTAGATTTAATACTCAAAATTTTGTCAATAAGTTTCTTTTGAAAATAAATACACCAAACTAAAATTTTTAATAAATTAAATTTTATAAAAATATTATAACGAAATGTTATTTTAAAAAATATTCTAAAATAGAATGTTTGAAAATACATGGTAGATATAGAATAGAAAAATCAAGGTTTTTTTCAAAAATTAATTTAAGAGAAAAGTACTTTTTGAATCGGCACCTTTATTATTTAAATAAAATTATATTATTAATAATTAGTATACGCAAAATTAATAACTTTTCGCTATCTTTTCGATCTAGTATTAGTGGCTGCTTTGCTCTGTTTAATGGAATTTTCTGCTATATCTCATAGCCAAAAAAATATAATCTTAATATTAAAGTTCAGCATTCAAGCATTTTTACAGTTAAAAGTGGAAAGTATTATCTCTATAAGGCCATACTATATAACAAAAATACAACAATAAAAATCCCAACAAAAAGTGTAATCGATGGTGAACGCTAATCATTACTACACAACACACAGCTTCTAGTCATGCTCGTAGCGAGGGCTCACTTTTAACGATTTCGTTTATAAAATGTGTTCACAATGGACTTTTCCAGTATCAAACACGCAACATAATAACAAAAATCACATAAAATAAGCAAAAATTAAGCGTAGTAAATACGAGTAGCCACCTATAGCATATACGTGCACATAGCCATACATAGATACTGCCACACACAGATCCACAAACACACACGCATACATACGCTGAACAGAGAGATACAGGCGCACATGCCTTACACATGCTGCGCGATAAACTCTTTGTAAACAAACTTGCGCGCGCTTTCCACATCTGCTTACTGGGTTACACTGCGTCTGAGTATATCAATTATTTTTCCATTCTTATTTTCATTCTGAACTTTTTTCGTGTTTTATTTTTCGTTGTTGTTCGCTGACGGTGTTGCTGATAACGTCATCGTTTCAATTTAGTGTTCACTGCATTAGTTGCTCGTCATAGACATACTTATACTCATACACATGGTGTATAGTAGAAAAAAAAAACCAAATCGTCAAAAATTTGTGTGCAGTCATGTGTAATGATTTCTTTTTCTTCTTCAGCTGTCTATGCTGTTTTTTACGATTTATTATAAATATTACCGTTTGTATGCTGTGACTTGGGGCAAACCCTGCGCTTTAGTTTTTCATCTGTAGCATACGTCATCAAAAGCTGCTAAAGCAAAAACAATAATTTTTCATATTCGTTTATAATGATTCTATGCCATGTATGTATATACATACATATATATAGCGGGATTCTGTAACCAGTCTCTAGTCTCTATGTGAGACATTTTGAGGCAAAGTATCAATTTGAGACTAGTTACTATTCACTAAACAGTCTCTAGCGTTAGTCTCAAAATATTGAGACCTGGTAGTTAGCAGGTCACAAAACTAAAAAGAACTCTTGTCTGCCATTTTGAATATACTGAATAGAGATCATCATAGATATTAATCGATTGTCGTTTCTTTATATTTTGTAAGCAACTCAAACACGAAAAGGTTAAAAATAAATCAATTTTACATAAATTTCGTAAATATTATGAAACAAAGTCAACATATATTTTTATTTTCATTGATAATTATGTTTTTTGACTATGTTATAGAAAATTTAATATTTGTTATCGACATATTTATTTTCATTCAAGTGTAAAAACATCTCTGAATAATGAAATGTAATAGATTTTGTGACTGTCACTTACAGAATAGCAATATCATCTCAAGTCTCAAAAATTGTCTCTAACTTAAAATCTCAAATTTAGAGACTTGAGACTGTCTCAAGTTACAGAATCGCACGGATAGTGTGATTTACGTTTACGTAGAAATTGCGTTCGAA
>NW_024391443.1:0-738 GCF_016617805.1 Bactrocera tryoni
ACTCTCGCAACAATGTTGCTAAGGAGAGTATTATAGTTTTGTTCACATAACGGTTGTTTGTAAGTCCTAAAACTAAAAGAGTCAGATATAGGGTTATATATACCAAAGTGATCAGGGTGACGAGTAGAGTCGAAATCCGGATGTCTGTCTGTCCGTCCGTCCGTCTGTCCGTCCGTCTGTCCGTCCGTCCGTCCGTGCAAGCTGTAACTTGAGTAAAAATTGAGATATCATGATGAAACTTGGTACACGTATTCCTTGGCTACATAAGAAGGTTAAGTTCGAAGATGGGCAAAATCGGCCAACTGCCACGCCCACAAAATGGCGGAAACCGAAAACCTATAAAGTGTCATAACTAAGCCATAAATAAAGATATTAAAGTGAAATTTGGCACAAAGGATCGCATTAGGGAGGGGCATATTTGGACGTAATTTTTTTGGAAAAGTGGGCGTGGCCCCGCCCCCTACTAAGTTTTTTGTACATATCTCGGAAACTACTATAGCTATGTCAACCAAAGTCTAGGAAGTCGTTTTCTTCAGGCATTTCCATATACAGTTCAAAAATGGAAGAAATCGGACTAACAAAAAACGTCAGAAACACTAAATTTTACGGAACAAGTGGCAGAAGGAAGCTGCACCCAGCCTTTTTTTAAAAATTGAAAATGGGCGTGGCGCCGCCCACTTATGGACCAAGAACCATATCTCAGGAGCTACTAGACCGATTTCAATGAAATTCGGTATA
>NW_024391444.1:0-1542 GCF_016617805.1 Bactrocera tryoni
TGAAAGTATTCGACGCGGTACCCGCCGGGGGAAGCAGAGGAAGAGGAAGACCTCCACTCCGTTGGAAGGACCAAGTGGAGAAGGACCTGGCTTCGTTTGGAATATCCAATTGGCGCCACGTAGCGAAAAGAAGAAACGACTGGCGCGCTGTTGTTAACTCGGCTATAATCGCGTAAGCGGTGTCTACGCCAATTAAGAAGAAGAAACCCTATCGTCTGCTTCTCGAAAGTAGACTTCTTTGCTGCATTAACAGGCCCAAATTATACAACCTGGAAGGCATTCAATACATTAAACCAGATAAGCTTGATAGAACAACACACAATCCCTTAGAAACACTAGATCGACCCCAACTTTCGTAAACCAATGAAACAAAAATCCGTGATCACCGGAATTCATCAAAAATCAGCCGAAATCATCATGATCGCACGGTGCCATGACTTCTTCCTTTTCGAAAAATGCATTTGCCCATGAAAGGAAAGCGTTATGCAGACGTTGAGGCTACTCAAAAGGCTTGCACCGGCATACAGGCGGTCATACCGGTCAACGAGCTAAAACACTCGTTCGACATGCTTTTGGACCGTGCAAAGACTACATATTTTGAATAAAATAAATTGATTTTGCCGAAAAAACCATTTGTTCTGTTTTTTTTTTTAAAGTCCTGTTTACTTTGGTACGCACCTTGTAATTACAGTCGCAAATATTCAGTTAAATTTTATACAAAGTTTTATAAACAAAATAGAGTCACTTTCTCATTGGATTTCTCAAAAAGTTTGCGGTAGTCCGTATGGTAATTAACGATTTACGGACACTTAATCAGTACAGTCAAGAAGTAATGTTAGAATATCGAGACACGTGGTAGAGGGATAGAGGATTCGACAAACCAAAATTTTACCGACCAGCTTTTATCAGATTATGGATATTTTAAGAATTGCGAGTTTTATAAATTGTATTAATCCAAAAAATCACTTTGGGTCGTTTTCTCATTGCCTGATTAAGCGCTTTTCCAGAACTTTATCGACAACATGTTCAAAAATTGCTATCTAAATACATATCTGGTTATCAACAATTTTCTATATAAATTCTGATAAACTTTACCGGAGGAAGGAGTTTGGGTTAGTTTTTAACCAGCACAAGAAATAGCAGCTGTCAACTGTAAAATCTATAAGAATAGACGGAGTTCAGACGGGAAACAAAATTCATACAGAAAAAAGGTTAATAATATTTAAGTAATAATGCAAGTTTTGTGAACTGCACGCATTCATAATAATCAAACTATCTGCCGGTCAGCTAACCACAACTTTGTGAAAAGGTTCTACCACGTTCTGGATGACCGTCGACTTCTTCAACTGATGAAAATAAAATTTTGTCGGATATTTTGGATATGAAACGCAAAATAAAATTTTGTAGGATATTGAGCTGAATTTTTTTTTCAAAAAGAATACCATAAACAGGTCTTTTTGGAAATGTTTGATCGTGCGAATTCCGATTCCACATTCATGTTGAGCATTATAACTGCCGCTGAGACATGGGTTTACGAGTGAG
>NW_024391445.1:0-1392 GCF_016617805.1 Bactrocera tryoni
TTATTTCTTAAAATTAAACCGAAAGTTTTAATTTTGTTTCACAAAATGTTAACTCTTTGGAAAAAGATATACCACTTGTTTTTCAAATGTTTAAAATTTTTAAAAGTACTATAATTTGTTCAGATGTATAGATTCAAATTGGTCCAGTAGAAGTGGTTATAATGTTTTAAAATTTTGTTAGCATTACTGTACAAATGATACTGTTAAAAGTAATTGCAAGAGTATTTGTAGCACAAACTCGTACACATATCTTCACAACACTTCAATTATCCAAAACCAGCTGAACGAGTTATAAAACAATTATCGGCCTCAGTAAGGGGCCTCACGAGGGAGAAAGACGGAATACTAGGGCCATTGGACCAGTGCAAAGTGAAGAGCGGAACTAGTAGATTGATTTGTAGGTTTGGCGGTTCTAGTTAACCTTCATGTAAGAACTGATCATCGAATTTATATGTAACGCAATCATAATACAATTAGCCGTTGGGTATTTATAGCAAACTGAAATTTGTATAAAATTTGTTTGGTTAACATATGGCCCTAAAATAACTGTTGTTATTTTTACATTCGCATGGATATTGTTTAAACGTCTATCACTTTTTAATTCGAAAAATAACAAAGCTTTTCTTTTAGTTTTTCAAAATTGCTGTAATGGTAATCAAAACTAATTAAGTCTGTCTATTAAATAAATAATACTCAGGAGAGGTATAACGCAAAACTCAAATAACTATCGGGTGATTTTTTAAGAGCTTGATAACTTTTTTTAAAAAAAAAACGCATAAAATTTGCAAAATCTCATCGGTTCTTTATTTGAAACGTTAGATTGGTTCATGACATTTACTTTTTGAAGATAATTTCATTTAAATGTTGACCGCGGCTGCGTCTTAGG
Source organism: Bactrocera tryoni (assembly GCF_016617805.1). Classification (NCBI taxonomy): domain Eukaryota; kingdom Metazoa; phylum Arthropoda; class Insecta; order Diptera; family Tephritidae; genus Bactrocera; species Bactrocera tryoni. The sequence goes on from NW_024391445.1 coordinate 887, forward strand.
TGGTCCATTCGGAAAGTCCAATTTTGGGCAACTTTTTCGAGCATTTCGGCCGGAATAGCCCGAATTTCTTCGGAAATGTTGTCTTCCAAAGCTGGAATAGTTGCTGGCTTATTTCTGTAGACTTTAGACTTGACGTAGCCCCACAAAAAATAGTCTAAAGGCGTTAAATCGCATGATCTTGGTGGCCAACTTACGGGTCCATTTCTTGAGATGAATTGTTCTCCGAAGTTTTCCCTCAAAATGGCCATAGAATCGCGAGCTGTGTGGCATGTAGCGCCATCTTGTTGAAACCACATGTCAACCAAGATGCTAACAAACTTTTTGTTGCCAAAAATGGAAGAACTGAACTTGGTTGACATGTGGTTTCAACAAGATGGCGCTACATGCCACACGGCTCGCGATTCTGCATGGCATTTTGAGAAAACTCGGAAGGCTGAGCTCATCTCGAAAATGAACCCAGCTCAAGACAACCGCAAATCATGCGACTAACAACTTTAGACTATTTT
>NW_024391446.1:0-2652 GCF_016617805.1 Bactrocera tryoni
TGAATTGGCGCAGGGGACGCAGGACCACGTACCAAACTCTGCATACCTATCGGTAGTTTTACGAGCATATTCCAAGCAGAGGTTATTGCTACAACTCGGTGGGTAGAGATAATCCGCCAAGGCAACTATCCCATTGAACGTATATTTATACTAAGCGATTGTCAAGCAGCACTCAAAGCGGTCTCTGTGTATGAGATCAAATCGATATTGGCGCATGAGGGTATGAACGACTGAACAGTCAATCAGATCGTAACCAAGTGCACTTTATCTGGGTACCAGGTCACAAAGGTATAGCAGGGAATGAGCTGCCTGATGAGCTTGCCCGCTTCACAGCATTCACTAATATGGTAGAACCCGAAACTTTCATTGCGGTTAGTCCTCATCCCATAAAGCTGCTGCTCCACAAGTATAAAACAGTGGGTAGGGTGAGGTATTGGCAACAATTCCTAGGTACATATGTGCCATGCCAACTTGCTAACGGATGGGTACAGCCTTAAAATTTTTAAATATGTAATCAACCTCCCAAGGGATAAACTCAGACTACTTGTCACCTTCTACGGTGGCTATTGTATGCTCAAGAAGCACTTACATAGCATGGACCTAGCTGCTTGTAGGAATTGCCGGTTCTGCGACAAGAAGTCTGAAACTCCAGAACAACTGCTAATTGACCGTACAGCAGTCTGTAAGCGCAGGATAAAGGCCCTTGGATCCAAGTTTTCAAAAAGGGATCACATCGCTTCAACAGCACCTTGCAGTATATTGAAATTTATCAATTTGCTGGGACTAGGAGAGTCGCTGTGACTTAGGAGAAGACGCAATAAACCTTACTGGTGCAATCCTCGTTTGTTTGTCTTATCTAAATCTAATAGAAAATTATGATATTTATAGACTTCCAAAAATCGGATGGCTAGGATATGAACGTTTGGTGCTACAGAAATGTCTTTTTGACATTTTGCTAGGACTCCATAGATAATTTTGCGTACTTTTTCGTACTTTATCTTAATTGAGAGATATTTGAATGATCTTCGAAGAAAATATCACTTTTCAGGTGGACTTCCATGGATGAGATGAATGTATAGCTTTCAGCTTTCTCCCAATTTGATTCAACTCGAGATCCTGAGAGCATTCCACATTTTCGGAAAATTATTAGAGCTATGATCATATTTATATTATATATTCCTTGACTTACTGTATATATCAGTCAGTTTTTCAGCCTGGATATTAACTGTGCTCTAAATATTTCAAAACTTCGCACATTTTTGTGTAACAAAAATATTGACATTAACGATCTTTACGCACAACTTCAATTTAAAACATATTTTATTAATTTGTTTAGGTATTTACTTATATTTATTTTACCCACAAAGTATATTTTTACTTAAGAGACTTATCACTGCTGTTGTTACGTATAATATACACAAATAATTACAGCTTTCAACACAAAAATTAAGACACCATTCACCAACGAGATAGTATGACTAACTGACACATATTTTGTAACATAACACAGTTATTTACTTTTAGCATTGATTGCCATTAAACTCGAATTTTAGAAGCAAACTGAGCTTACTTTCGTAGATTGTACAGTTATTGTTGTTGTAGTAAAACGAAACTATTATTACACGGAAAATTTAGAAAAATAATCAATAAAATATATTCGAAATATTTTTGTTATTATTTGTTTATGTTTATAGAGGAAACTACCGAATTTTCCGTTGAAAACAGAATTCTATCACACTTGGCAAGCCCTTGATGGCTTATGCTCTTATCTTATTTAGGTCTGAATAATGCATACTCGTATTACCATACAATGCGTACAAAAGTGTTCATTCGCAAAATTGTATGTTGTCACTGAAATGAACAAACAAAAAAAAGTTAGTTGTTGTTGCAACGGTTATCTAGACATCGAGGTCATTGTATGTTGTCACTGAAATGAACAAATACAAAAAAAGTTTGTTGTTGTCGTTGCAATGGTTATCTAGACATCGAGGTCATCAGGAAACGTGCTGTTTCGACTGGTGTCGGGCCACTAGATTAGATTAGGTTCGGACCATAGGGAGACGGGTGTCAGATGTGTAGGGTTAACTTCGCATGCAAAGAGGTGGTTAGAATCATGCGGGGACTCATAGCATGCTGGACATAAATTTCGTATGTCGGGGTCGATTCTGGAGCAGTAGGAGTTTAACCTGCTACAGTACAGAGAATGAAGCTGCGCAAGGGTCCCTCTCGCTTTCGCGGCAACTCGAGCTCATCGTCTTCAATAGTGGTGTGACTCTAAATACGCCATTCACTGAAGGGAGCCGGTGAAGTTGTTCATGGATCCACTATAAATGGCGGTCAGTATATGTCTGAAGTTAGTTACATCCGAAGTCTGGTCGGCGTATTGTCTTATGTCGTCGACGTAGTTAAGGAAGGTCTTCATGATGCTCCTAGGAGGCGGTTCCGCTTCAAGCAGGTGATATCTACGAAAACACCCCAGCAGAAACTGTTTGGAGAAGTGTTAATTATGCTCCTTAACTGGGATATTCGACAGGAGACCAAGAAGCATCCCGTTATAGTCCGGAGTGTAGTGTTCTGGCATGCCTGAAGCTTTCTCGTCTGCGTCTCACTGCATGCAGGCGACCATATTGCCGCGGCGTAGTTAAAAACCGG
>NW_024391447.1:0-1851 GCF_016617805.1 Bactrocera tryoni
TTTGAAAATTTTAGAAAATATTTCAAAATTGTTTCGAAAAAATTTTCAAATGTTTATTTATCAACTTGATTATTATTGATGGGATTTGTTTTGTTCTTAGCGTTGATTTAGAAAACAGACTTGGTTCAGAGTTTAAAAAATTGCTATTGAATTAACGGAAGTGTATAAATTAAAAAAATTGTGATTTCTATTTTATACACTTTTCGAAGGTTTTTCATTAATTTGAATTTTTAAATTTTTATTATATGAATATAATTTTTTCCGAAAATATTTAATATTGAATTTTTTTTTAACAGCATAGGCGAATTTTAAAATGCTTATTATGTATATTTATTGTGTTTTTTCAAATTAATTAAATATTAAAATCTTGAATGCTATATTTTTATTTTATAATAATTTTTTAATTTATTTTAATAACGTAGATTTTAAATTTTTATTAATTGAATTATATTTTTTCCCAAATTTATTAATTACTAAAATTTTGATTAATTTCTTTCAGTAAATTGCATGTCTTTGATTAATAAAATTTACAAAATTAAGATTAAATTTTGTTTTAAAAATTTCAATTTTAAAATTTTTCTTAAATGAATTTAATTTTTTACCGAAATTATTTATTGTCAAACTTTTTATTAGATTTTTTTAAGTTTTCTTAAATATTTTGAATTTTGAAATTCTTTTCTGTGTTTTTAGTTTTTTCCTAATTAATTATCAAAATTACTAAAAATTAAAATTGTTATTATTATTTTTTAATTCATTTAATAATTGCAAATTTAAATTTTTTATTAAATTAATTTATTTTTCCTGAAATTATTAGTTATCAAAATTTGTATTAATTTTTTTCTTCAGTTTAACATTTCGAAATTTGAAATTGGTATTAGGTGTATTTAATGCTTTTTAATTATCAAGATTTTTATTAATTTTTCTTAAGTTTTATTTTAATATTTTGAATTTTGAAATATTTATTTTTAGGAATTAAATTTTTGTTTTTAATGATATATTAAAACTTTTATTATTTATTTTTATTACTTTAATTAATTTTAATTTTTAAAATTTTTATTACGTCATATTTTTAAGCATATTATTTCACATTTCTTTGCATTATTTTTGATGCAATTCCTAATTTTTTTGTGTTCTCGATTTATTTTTTTATTTATTTTAATTTCATTTTTTGTTCAAATTAAATTTTGATTTCTTTTAAATTGTTTAATTTAAAAAAATTAATTTTGAAATTTTTATTTGGTGTATTTAATTTTTTTCGAATTTATTAAATAATAAAATCGTAATTATTTATCGTGAATACTTGTACAGATTTGAATTTTCGATTTACATTTTTTGTTAAAATTATTTTTGCATTTTTTCAATATTTTGAAATTAGAATATTAATTAAATTAATTTGATTTTTAATTGAATCTATTTTATAATTAACTTAATTTTTTTTTAACTTCAAAATTATCTTTTGAAATAAAAAAAAATGTGTTAAAATTTATGAAATTTTATACAATTGCGTTTTGAAATTTTCCTTTTATGATTTTGTGTGAATATGTTTTCGAATTTTTTCAATATTTATTAATTTCAATTTCGAAAATAAATTAATAAATATTAAATAAAAATTGAAAATAATAAAATTTACTAAATTGAAAAAATTTTTATAAAAGCTTTTGAGGTTAAAATTTGTTCTAGTTGTTTGTTGTTTCACTCGTAAGCACATATTTTAATTTAACAAAAGGTTTCTTACTATTTTATTTCCATTATTAGTTCTTGACATGTTATTTTTTTAAATTATTTTATTAGGAAGGTTTATATTTTTGTAAATTTGAAATTTATTTTTTTACATTTATATAGTCTGTTTAT
>NW_024391448.1:0-3152 GCF_016617805.1 Bactrocera tryoni
ACACTCCGACCAGATTTAATGCTCCTGATATTAAATTGACATTCTATAAAGGTATGCCCCCAAGGTATCAATTGACAATTTATATCAAGCGCTCCTAATATGGGCGGTTTATGGGAATCAGCTGTAAATCGTTTTAAATCCCACATGAAAAGGGTAGCTGAAAATTGTGAATTAAATTATGAAGAGTTCACGACGATATTAAATCATATTGAAGCCGTTCTCAATTCACGGCCACACACAGTACTCTCAAGATCCTTCCTTCCTATTAAATCGATGGCAAAAATTAATATCCTGCATCATAATTTCAGCCGTCGATGGAAAGACGAATAAATAAGGATTTCCACAAATGGTGACATTGTAAGACTCATGAACAAGCTCCAAAACTTGGAGATTATGTCCTCATGCATGATGATTGTCTGCCTCATATCGAATAGCGGCTTGGCCGCATAGAAAAGCTACATCATGTCTTCGACGGTCACATACCAATCGTTGATTTCCTTACGCAAAAGGAACGCTAATCATACCGCTCGGAATCTGTTCTTTCTACTACTTCTGATGATCGCGATAACCGCAATACAATAAACTAATCAAAGAAAAACAATAAAAAATGAGAAATACGCAAATACCAACCGTTAAAATAACAAACTTTTCGAAGTAGCAAAGAAAATTAACAAAAACTGGTCGATCAATACGACACCCTATTCATCCCACATATCGTGGCACTATCACCTATGTCGAATTATATGACAGAAATGTATAATATACCATCTCATTTATACCGATTAAAATGGATGTAGATACGCCAATAACAAGATCACCAACCGCTCGGTCAGCTACTAAGATGCCCCATATGTCGACTTCCACATCGCTTATACCATTGTTGCATCTTTAAAGGTTTGCGACCCTTGCAATGGCAGCAAGTTGCCCAGGCACACGGGCATTGTGAGAATTGCCTTTGGCATACTTGTACGACTCAAGATTGCAAATCAAGGGGTCTGCGCCAAATATGCAATAGGCCGCGTCACACGCTGCTACATTGCGGCTCGATACGCGACGTCAATCAGCCACCCATCCATCGCCGCCGCGCAAGATAACTTCAACCCGCAACTCGTGCTATACACCAGCGGATTAGACCATCGATGCGGCGTCGACAGCCTGGAACTCAATCACGTCGTTCTACGGGCCTTAGCAACGATATTCACGAACATATTGATTCAAACTCACACCACTGACACGCAACCTTCACCACACTCACCACATTACACTTATAACCCACATTCTACACTACTCATGAGAGCACTACACACCGACACCTACATACACTGATGAACAAAAGTCACCGTCATGTGACCATTATAATGTTTAAAAGGCAAATAAAACCAGAAAATATGTACACCACAAATTTAAGCATTCTTTTTACAAACAATTCAATTGAATGTATTTGGTGCCAAAATAAAATGTTTTATGTTTTGCCTTGTTTACCAAAACAACTACACTTACCATAAAGTACATATTTCTTATGGACAAAAGTCGCCGTCAATGCACTCGTCGTTATATTTTAGTAAAAATAGAGAACGAATTAAAATAATTTGGGCACTCTAACTTCTACAACAATCAATTTCATGCAATACGGTTACTTTGAAAATGATCTGTCACAATAAAGTATCGTTATTTTTGTGAGAAAGCTTTAAAACATTGCGAATAAATAAGCAATGAGTCAAAAAAGAAAATAAACAACCGTTGAGGAGCGGAAAATTATATTGAATGCTTATAAACAGCAAAAGACTATTCGCGAAATATGTGAACTAGTTTAACGGCCCCGTACCAGAATTACTGATATTATGAGTCGCTTCAAAAATGACCCAGATTGTGAGTATCAACCGAAAAGTGGAAGACCGCTTGCGCTATCAGAGCGGGACAAACGGTAGACAGAGAAGATAATAAAAGAAAATCCAAAAACACCATCATTGAAGGAAAACGTTGGTACGGTTGTTCATCCTCGGACTGTTCGTAGAGCGCTAAATAGTGCTAGGTACAATGCCCGAGTTTGTCACAAAAAACCAATGATAAGTAAGATGAACCAAAGAAAGCGACTTTTATTCGCAAAAGAGCACGTAAAGAAGCCGACGCACTTTTGGGAGAAAGTAATACGAGTATTCTCTGATGAAAGCAATTTTTGTCTATACAAGTCAGATGCACGGGTTTTGACATGGTGAAGAAAGGGCGAAGCATCATCAGAAAAATATATTCACCCAACAGTAAAACACGGGGGTGGTGGAGCTTTGGTGCGGGGTATAAGTCAACATCTGGGGTTGGAGAGCTCGTGTTTATTGAAGAAATAATGGACAAAACACTCTATTTAATTAAATATTCCTAAAGAAAACTTAAGAAAAACTGCTAAAAAACTTGGAGTAGAGAACGACTACCACTTTCAGCATGGCAACGGCTCCAAGCATACAGCAGAAATTGTTCGCTTATGGGTATTGTACAACACTCCTCATACTTTGAAAACTCCATTTCAATCCCCGGATCTCAATCCTTCTACCTGAACGCTGCAATTTTGCTCTGCCTTTCACCACTATAGGCGAAGATTTTGCTGGGCATTTTATGATAAAGGCGTCCATGCTAAGGTCTCCTACCCTCATGAAAGGCTATGTGGATGTTTCACGACAAAAAGAGTACACCTTGAGCTACGTACGAATCTGAGGACGGAGGCTTTTCTCGCTACGTCGGACGACGATGTTTTCCATCAAAATCCTGAGTGATATGGCAAGACATTTATCGGAGCTCAAAGAGCTACCGAAAGATGGAAGAATGGTTAAAAATCAGCTCAGATGTTACAAAGAAATTGGTTCATTCGATGCCAAAACGTTTGCAAGAAGTTATTAAAAATAACGGTAAACATACAACATATTAAAATATGTTTGCTTCGCTTATAAATGAAATTTTGGCTGAAATGACGGTGACTTTTGTGCATTAGAAATATGTATGTACATTAATATTAGTAAGTCTTTGTTTTTGTATGTAAGGCAAAGTAAAATAAACATTTTGTACACAAATAAAAATTAAACTAATTGCAGTTACAGATGTATATTTCAATTTCTGTGTTTTTAGTATTTTGTGGGCATGGTCGTTTCTTAAACATTCAAGTG
>NW_024391449.1:0-615 GCF_016617805.1 Bactrocera tryoni
TGTAAACGCTTTAGCGGCTAAAGTATTCCGACCTAGTGAATCAAATAAATTGCATCAGTTAGCTAAATTGAAGAGCTTCGAGAAAAACTAGCACTCGCCCCTAAAACCCTACCTGGGGCGTGGCATTATTGTCACAAAAAAATGTAGTTTTTTGAGAAAAATCACATTTTTTCTAATCTTGTAAACGCCCTAGCGGCTAAAGTATTTCACATAGGTGGGTCAAATTTATTGCATTAGTTAGCTTAATTGAAGAGCTTCGAGGAAAACTAGCACTCGCCCCCTAAACCCTACCTGGGGCGTGGCAATAGTGTTCAAAATAATGTAGTTTTTTGAGCAAAATCACATTTGTTTTAATCTTGTAAACGCTTTAGCGGCTAAAGTATTCGACCTAAGTGAATCAAATAAATTGCATCATTTAGCTATATTGAAGAGCTTCGAGAAAAACTAGCACTCGCCCCCTAAACCCTACCTGGGGCGTGGCAATAGTGTTCAAAATAATGTAGTTTTTTGAGAAAAATCACATTTTTTTTAATTTTGTAAACGCTTTGGCGGCTAAAGTATTCGACCTAAGTGAATCAAATAAATTGCATCAGTTAGCTAAATTGAAGAGCTTCG
>NW_024391450.1:0-1677 GCF_016617805.1 Bactrocera tryoni
CATCTTTGAACTTCAACGAACATTTAAGAAAAATAATTGGCCAAATTGGTCCAGGCGTTATTGAGTTATGGGCGTACATACATTTTGGCGATTCATTTTTATTTATGTATGTATGTATATAGATTTACAAAAAATAAATGCATTTTTGAATTCTCATAATAAATAGGGTGTCATCTATTGATAAAAATAACGATTTGTTTGTGTATTTTCGTACAATATTTATTATTTATAATCCGTTTCTTTTCTTAATTTAAAACAAAGGGAAAACGAAAAAAAATGTTACAAATTTTTATTGGCGGTGTTTGAAATTTAGTTGCTTGAACTAGAAACAGTTTCATTAAAGTGAAGAGCGGTTGAAAATTATAACAAGTTGGGGTGTATCGAAAGATGTATGGGTATATATGGTCAATAGATAAGTAACTCATACGCCATGGTATACTCTGAAGGTGTTATGTATGTAAATAGAAGTGCGCCAAAAAAAAATACTAGCGAAAGGGTGTGAAGATTATTTTAAATAAATTGTATAATATATTTTATGTTTTTTGCAACATCTTTTTATTTATTGAATCTGCTTTTTGTTTTAAAAGCCTAACAATAAGTTAAACAAGTAAGGAAGGGCTAAGTTTGGGTGTCACCGAACATTTTATACTCTCGCATGGTAAAGTGATAATCGAGATTTCATTATACGTCATTTACATATTTTTCAAATACCGTATTTGTGTAAAGTTTTATTCCGCTATCATCATTGGTTCCTAATGTACATATTATATAGAGAAGGCATCAGATGAAATTCAAAATAGCGTTATATTGGAAGAAGGCGTGGTTGTGAACCGAATTCACCCATATTTCGTACATGTCATCAGGGTGTTAAGAAAATATTATGTATCGAATTTCATTGAAATCGGTCTAGTAGCTCCTGAGATATGGTTCTTGGTCCATAAGTGGGCGGCGCCACGCCTATTTTCAATTTAAAAAAAAAGCCTGGGTGCAGCTTCCTTCTGCCACTTCTTCCGTAAAATTTAGTGTTTCTGACGTTTTTCGTTAGTTGGTTAACGCACTTTTAGTGATTTTCAACATAACCTTTGTATGGGAGGTGGGCGTGATTATTATCCAATTTCCTCCATTTTTGAACTGTATATGGAAATGCCTGAAGAAAACGACTCTGTAGAGTTTGGTTGACAAAGCTATAGTAGTTTCCGAGATATGTACAAAAAACTTAGTAGGGGGCGGGGCCACGCCCACTTTTCCAAAACAATTGCGTCCGAATATGCCCCTCCCTAATGCGATCCTTTGTGTCAAATTTCACTTTAATATCTTTATTTATGGCTTAGTTATGACACTTTATAGGTTTTCGGTTTCCGCCATTTTATAGGCGTGGCAGTGGGCCGATTGTGCCCATCTTCGAACTTAACCTTCTTATGAAGCCAAGGAATACGTGTACCAAGTTTCATCATGATATCTCAATTTTTACTCAAGTTACAGCTTGCACGGACGGACCGACGGACAGACTGATGGACGGACAGACAGACATCCGGATTTCGACTCTACTCGTCACCCTGATCACTTTGGTATATATAACCCTATATCTGACTCTTTTAGTTTTAGGACTTACAAACAACCGTTATGTGAACAAAACTATAATACTCTCGTTAGCAACATTGTTGCGAGAGTATAAAA
>NW_024391451.1:0-1059 GCF_016617805.1 Bactrocera tryoni
CATTTAGCAATCGATATTGAGTAGCTTCTAATCATTAGCTTTACATATTTAAGTTAATTAACCTTTTACATCTTACTGAAGTTGACATAAAGCCATAACGGCAGTGCACTTGGAGGAATTCCAAATCTTATATTTACCATATGTATAAAGTCGATTTTCTTGTATACACACATTTAGCAATCGATATTGAGTAGCTTCTAATCATTAGTTTTACATATTTAAGTTAATTAACCTTTTACATCTTACTGAAGTTGACATAAAGCCATAACGGCAGTGCATTTGGAGGAATTCCAAATCTTATATTTACCATATGTATAAAGTCGATTTTCTTGTATACACACATTTAGCAATCGATATTGAGTAGCTTCTAATCATTAACTTCACATATTTAAGTTAGTTAACTTTCTTCATCTTAATGAAGTTGACATAAAGCCATAACGGCAGTACATTTGGAAGAATTGCACAATCTTGTGTTTAGGTATAAATCAATTTTCTTGTATACACACATTAAGCAATCGATATTGAGTAGCTTCTAATCATTAACTTCACATATTTAAGTTAGTTAACTTTCTTCATCTTACTGAAGTTGACATAAAGCCATAACGGCAGTGCATTTGGAAGAATTCCAGAATCTTATATTTACTATATGTATAAAGTCGATTTTCTTGTATACACACATTTAGCAATCGATATTGAGTAGCTTCTAATCATTAACTTCACATATTTAAGTTAGTTAACTTTCTTCATCTTAATGAAGTTGACATAAAGCCAAAACGGCAGTGCATTTGAAAAATTCCAAAATCTTATATTTAAATATAAAGTCGATTTTCTTGTATATACACATTTAGCAATCGATATTGAGTAGCTTCTAATCATTAGTTTTACATATTTAAGTTAATTAACCTTTTACATCTTACTGAAGTTGACATAAAGCCATAACGGCAGTGCATTTGAAAAATTCCAAAATCTTATATTTAAATATAAAGTCGATTTTCTTGTATATACACATTTAGCAGTCGATATTGAGTAGCTTCTAATCATTAACTTCACATATTTAAG
>NW_024391452.1:0-4212 GCF_016617805.1 Bactrocera tryoni
AAAAATTGTTTGATTTTTTTCTGAATTGAGAAAAAAAAATTTTTGAAGATATCTGTATATATCTTCTTTACTTTGGAAGCTATGAATAAAATGCCGCTAGCGAAGCCAAATTGGCCACTGTGCTACGTGTTGGAATGTCACACGTACCACATGCCAACGGTTGAATTGTAGGTACGTTGAATTGAGGTATGTGCAATTGAAGACGTCTATTTAATTTAGAATTTAAAAGCTAAAATTCGAAAAATTATGTGAAAGATGTTATGAAGGTAGAGAAATATTATTGCAATAAATGGAGAAGTAAATCAGGTTCCTAAATGTGGTACAAACTACAGGGGTTGCATTAGCATTTAACTTAAAGGACGTAAAGAAGCCTTTGACTAAAAATTAAAACTAATTTAAATTAGTTACCGTGCATTCAAAAAGTTAACTAAAGTAACAAAAATATGTAAACATGGAACAAAATAAAATAAATTCGGCATTTTAAAACAGAATAGGGAAATAAATAAATGGAGATCGATTTGGTTAAAAAACAATTTCAAATTCGACTAACCGAACATATTATACTATTGCACCTTGCAGGTATCAAAGCCGGCGAAATTGTTTCAGGTGTTAGGGAATTTTTATATTCGACCCATTTTTGATACACAGAAAACCACTAGAATATACCTGAATTTCCAACTATAGTACATATACGAGGTGTGTTCAAAAAGTATCGCGAATTTTTGTGTTTTTTCAAAAATTATTTATTTATTCATGAACATCTATTTTGTCTCCTTCAAAGTAAAGATATTATACACTTGTGCCAACGGTTTTTCCAATCTTCGAAGCAATTCAAAAAATCATTTTTTTATCTTCTTCAGCTCCTCCTTCGATGCAGTCTTTATCTCGTCAAGAGAAGCGTAACGTCGTCCTTTCATGGGCGTCTTCAGTTTAGGGTACAAGAAAAAGTCAGTGGGGGCCAGATCTCGGGAATACGGTGGCTGCGGCATCATTAGTGTGTTGTTTTTGGCCAAAAAGTCGGGCACAAGCAACGAAGTGTGGGCAGGGGCGTTATCGTGGTGCAAAAACCAATTTTTGTTCTTCCATAAATCCGGGCGTTTCTGGCGGATTGCTTGGCGCAAATTGCACATAACTTGCCAATCGATATGTTTAGGTCCTCAGCAACTTCTCTAACGGTGATTCGACGATTGGCCAATACCATTTTCTCCACTTCATTAAGTTTTTCGTCTGTTGTTGAAGTGCTCGGGCGTCCGGCACGCTCTTCGTCGTTCAGATCTTCTCGGCCTTCTGAGAACATTTTGTACCACCGATAAACGTTGCTTCGGTCCAAGGTAGCTTCTCCGTATGCCACAGTCAACATTCGGAATGCATCCGCGCACTTAATTTCGTTTTTCACATAAAATTTGATACAGGTTCTTTGATCAATTTTTTTGAATAGGTAAAAATCGAAGACGATCCAAAACACGTGCAAGCAAAGCAGCTGTCAACAATTAAATGAACATTCAAAATGACCGAGCTTGTCGGCATAAGTGAGAGACATGAGTACCAACATATCGCGACAAAAAATTCGAAATTCGAATATACGTAACCCGCGAAAATTCAAAATTCGCGATACTTTTTGAACACACCTCGTATATCTCACATATTGACTACTTTTAGTAGGTATTAACAGTACCGTTATATGGGGAAGAAGAAATTGGAAGATTAACCCGTCTTCTTCCGATTTCATCCATTTTTACAATGTCGATAAAGGTGGTAAAAAGATTTGTCGTAAACGGTTATTGTAGCGTAAGTGGTTTAGGAGATACACATATACCAATGATCTACAGTGAAGGAGTTAAACACAACTTATTATGAAGCAAGCAAATTATTTACGAAATGAGTACAAGTGTGAAATTACTGCTCACTTTCAATTATTAGAGAGAGAGAGAGAGAGTTTTGGATTGTGAGTTGCTTAGCTTGTATTAAGCAAGTATTTGGTTAGGAATTCTCAATTATGAATATTTGCTTAGGTTTATCTAACAATTAATATAATCCGAAACACTTGTGAGTATACGAAGCTCAATTGTGAGCAAGCCACTTCTGCCATTTGAGCCGTACCGCTAGAAAGGCTACAACATCCAATACGAAAGTATTAAAAGTTATAAAACAAGGATTTTGTGACTAGTTCCAATAATGACTACATATAATAAAATAAAAAGACGATATTTTGATATTTTTTATTTATTTTCCTTCATCACAGAATAGCGAAGAAAAGCAATAACTTTCCGAAAAACATACATATATGTACGGTGTAATAATTTATTTTGGTATAAAAATGATTCGGACTTTATCAGGTGCTAACTTACTGACTTTGCATAATATTGAGAGGACTGACATAGTATTTCAATTCAAAATTTAATCAAACCTGTAACAGTCAGTTATAAACTGATAACCACGTTTTCAAAAAAAAAAAAAAAATAACAAATAGGTCCCATACTCGGTTTTCAGAATACTAGTTCATTAATCGACTTGAGATATACTGTTTATAGAAAATTTCACAGTATTTTATGAGAAATGTACACAGCTGCTTTTCTCTGTTTTATATTAAAGTTTTGAAACAAAATTGGTGATCGAGTATAGCTTTTTTGTATTTTGAGTATTACAAATTTACTTCTTCCATTGCTAATAGTTCTACTTACTGTGATCATAATAAAACATTTACTTAATAAAACAAAAATGTGTAAGTCAAACACAAAAGAATGTTTTATATAAAAGTAGACGTACACAAATCTCAATATAAAAGTATTTTGTTGTTAAGAGGTCACTATAAAATGTGTGAGTTTGTTGTTTTATAGAAGCTGTGCGAAGTGTAAAGCATTCTTAGCTCTCAATGAAATTAATCAAACGAATTGCACATTCATTCTGATTTAATGGACAGCATTAAATCGAACCCAAACACTTCAGATAATAAATAGGTATACCTACCAAATGACGATTATTTATGTTAAGAATTCACAAAAGATGGAAAAATGGTGCCCCGTGAAATAACGTATATGTATGAACAAATAGCAATGTTTTTCTTTGCTATTCTTTGCAAAGACTATTGTTAAATAACATACGAGAACAAATAAGGAAGGGCTAAGTTCGGGTGTAATCGAACATTTTATACTCTTACAAATGGGAAGAATCAAAGTCAGGGAAATACCTTAAGATGTAAAACGTCAACCAGAGGATTGGAATCTAAGCAATTATATATATACAAGGTGCTTTCCAAAGCAAACAGGACTTAAAAAAAAACCGAACAAATGGTTTTTTCTGGCAAAATCAATTTATTATATTCAAAATAGTCTCCTTCTGCTTCAATACGGCTTTTTACATGGTCCAAAAGCATGTCGAACGAGTCTTTTAGCTCGTTGACCGGTATGGTAGCCAGCCTCTACGTGTGCATAACGCTTTCCTTTCATGGGCAAATGCATTTTTTCGAAAAGGAAGAAATCGCACGGTGCCATATCAGGTGAATACGGGGAGTGGTTAATGGTTAAAATGTGATTTTTGGTCAAATAATTGTCCTTTGAATGTTGGATTCTGAGCAATTTTTGGTCGTCAGTCAATTTGTGTGGAACAAACCGTGCACATGCAAGGGCAACGTAAGCTCCGATGCAACAATGCGTAGAACGTCACATCACAACAAGCGGCGGCCTGTACATTGGTGGAATGAGGAAATTTCCAAGTTGAGAAAGCTTTGCCACTCAGCTAGACGGCGTCTACAGCGTAACCGGGGCGAAACGAACGAAAATCACCTTAGGGAAGAATTTAAACGCCACAAGAAGCTTCTTAAGTCGGCAATTACCCGAAGCAAGAAATAATGTTTTGAGAAGCTCTGTGAGGAAGCAAACGTCGACCCTTGGGGTACTGCTCACAAAATATGTATGTCGAAATTTAAAAACAAGCAGCAGCAACCTAAAGATGCCTCTTTTATGGGAAAAGTCGTCGAAACATTATTCCCGAAACACGACCGGATTTCATATGCCAAGCGACGAAACGAAGCAGCAGAGTCACCCCCGTTTGTCACGGAAGACGAACTACTGGCAATAGCGACGAAAATCAAAAACACCAAAGCGCCTGGATTGGATGGCATACCAAACAGAGCTCTGAAGGAAGCCATAAGCTCAAAACCTCGAGTATTCGCTAAAATGTAGAACGCTTGTATAAAGGAAGAGGTATTCCCCG
>NW_024391453.1:0-1317 GCF_016617805.1 Bactrocera tryoni
TCTAACCGATGCTATTTATTTGACCCACCTGCGTCGAATACTTCAGCCGCTAGAGCATTTACAAAGTTGAAACAAACATGTGACTTTTCTCAAAACACTACATTTGCTTGTGAACACTATTGCCACGCTCCTGGTAGGGATAGAGAATAAGTTGAGGGCTTTTCTAAAGGCTCCTTTAATTATCTAACCGGTGCTATTTATTCGACCCACCTACATCGAATACTTTTGCCGCTAGAGCGTTTACAAAGTTGAAACAAACATGTGATTTTTCTCAAAACACTACATTTGTTTGTGAACACTATTGCCTCGCTCCTGGTAGAAAAAGAAAATAGCTTGAGGGCTTTTCTAAAAGCTCCTTAAATTATCTAACCGATGCTATTTATTCGACCCACCTACATCGAATACTTTTGCCGCTAGAGCGTTTACAAAGTTGAAACAAACATGTGATTTTTCTCAAAACACTACATTTGTTTGTGAACACTATTGCCTCGCTCCTGGTAGAAAAAGAAAATAGCTTGAGGGCTTTTCTAAAAGCTCCTTAAATTATCTAACCGATGCTGTTTATTTGACCCACCTACGTCGAATACTTTAGCCGCTAGAGCGTTTACAAAGTTGAAACAAACATGTGATTTTTCTCAAAACACTACATTTGTTTGTGAACACTATTGCCACGCTCCTGGTAGGGATAGAAAACAGGTTGAGGGCTTTTCTAAAGGCTCCTTAAATTATCTAACCGATGCTGTTTATTTGACCCACCTACATCGAATACTTTAGCCGCTAGAGCGTTTACAAAGTTGAAACAAACATGTGATTTTTCTCAAAACACTACATTTGTTTGTGAACACTATTGCCAGGCTACTGGTAGGGATAGAAAACAGGTTGAGGGCTTTTCTAAAAGCTCCTTAAATTATCTAACCGATGCTATTTATTTGACCCACCTACATCGAATACTTTAGCCGCTAGAGCGTTTACAAAGTTGAAACAAACATGTGATTTTTCTCAAAACACTACATTTGTTTGTGAACACTATTGCCACGCTCCTGGTAGGGATAGAGAATAAGTTGAGGGCTTTTCTAAAGGCTCCTTTAATTATCTAACCGATGCTGTTTATTTGACCCACCTACATCGAATACTTTAGCCGCTAGAGCGTTTACAAAGTTGAAACAAACATGTGATTTTTCTCAAAACACTTCATTTGTTTGTGAGCACTATTGCCTCGCTCCTGGTAGGGATAGAAAACAGGTTGAGGGCTTTTCTAAAAGCTCCTTAAATTATCTAACCGATGCTATTTATTTGACCCACCTACATCGAATACTT
>NW_024391454.1:0-1154 GCF_016617805.1 Bactrocera tryoni
TGACTTTAATATGTAAAGTTTATGATTTGAAGCAACTTCATATGGATTTCTAAATGTGTATATGCAAGAAAATCATTTTTATACCTAAATGTGAAATTATGGAATTTTTTTCCAAATGCACTGCCGTTATGGCTTTATGCCAACTTAAGTAAGATGAAGAAAGTTAATTAACTTTAATATGTTAAGCTAATGATTTGAAGCAACTTGATATGGATTTCTAGATGTGTACATGCAAGAAAATCGGTTTTATACCTAAATGTAAAATTATGGAATTTTTTTCCAAATGCACTGCCGTTATGGCTTTATGTCAACTTGGGTAAGATGATGAGCTTTAATATGTTAAGCAAATGATTTGAAGCAACTTGATATGTATTTCTAAATGTGTATATGCAAGAAAACCGGTTTTATACCTAAATGTAAAATTATGGAATTTTTTCCCGAATGCACTGCCTGTTGGCTTTATGTCAATTTGGGTAAGATGATGAGTGTTAATTAGCTTTAATATGTTAAGCAAATGATTTCAAGCAACTTGATATGGATTTCTAAATGTGTATATGCAAGAAAATCGGTTTTATACCTAAATGTAAAATTATGGAATTTTTTTCCAAATGCACTGCCGTTATGGCTTTATGTCAACTTGGGTAAGATGATGAGCTTTAATATGTTAAGCAAATGATTTGAAGCAACTTGATATGTATTTCTAAATGTGTATATGCAAGAAAATCGGTTTTATACCTAAATGTAAAATTATGGAATTTTTTTCCAAATGCACTGCCGTTATGGCTTTATGTCAACTTGGGTAAGATGATGAGGGTTAATTAACTTTAATATGTTAAGCTAATGATTTGAAGCAACTTGATATGTATTTCTAAATGTGTATATGCAAGAAAATCGGTTTTATACCTAAATGTAAAATTCTGTAATTTTTCCCAATGCACTGTCGTTTTGGCTTTATGTCAACTTGAGTAAGATGATGAGGGTTAATTAACTTTAATATGTGAAGCTAATGATTTGAAGCAACTCGATATGGATTGCTTAATGCTTAAATGCAAGAAAATCGGAATTATACCTAAATGTAAAATTATGTTTTTTTTTCAAATGCGCTGCCGTTATGGCTTTATGTCAATTTGAGTAAGATGATGAGGGTTAATTAA
>NW_024391455.1:0-1435 GCF_016617805.1 Bactrocera tryoni
ACAAGTAAGGAAGGGCTAAGTTCGGGTGTCACCGAACATTTTATACTCTCGCATGGTAAAGTGATAATCGAGATTTCATTATCCGTCATTTACATATTTTTCAAATACCGTATTTTTGTAAAGTTTTATTCCGCTATCATCATTGGTTCCTAATGTTTATACTCGTATTATACAGAGAAGGCATCAGATGGAATTCAAAATAGCTTTATATTAGAAGAAGGCGTGGTTGTGAACCGATTTCACCTATATTTCGTACATGTCATCAGGGTGTTAAGAAAACATTATATACCGAATTTCATTGAAATCGGTCTAGTAGTTCCTGAGATATGCTTCTTGGTCCATAAGTGGGCGGCGCCACGCCCATTTTCAATTTTTAAAAAAAGCCTGGGGGCAACTTTCTTCTGCCATTTCTTCCGTCAAATTTAGTATTTCTGACGTTTTTTGTTAGTCGGTTAACGCACTTTTAGTGATTTTCAACATAACCTTCGTATGGGAGGTGGGCGTGGTTATTATCCGATTTCTTCCATTTTTGAACTTTATATGGAAATGCCTGAAGGAAAGGACGCTATAGAGTTTGATTGACATAGCTATGGTAGTTTCCGAGATATGTACAAAAAACTTAGTAGGGGGCGGGGCCACGCCCACTTTTCCAAAAAAAATTACGTCCAAATATGCCCCTCCCTAATGCGATCCTTTGTGCCAAATTTCACTTTAATATCTTTATTTATGGCTTAGTTAGGACACTTTACAGGTTTTCGGTTTCCGCCATTTTGTGGGCGTGGCAGTGGGCCGATTTTGCCCATCTTCGAACTTAACCTTCTTATGGAGCCAAGGAATACGTGTACCAAGTTTCATCATGATATCTCAATTTTTACTCAAGTTACAGCTTGCACGGACGGACGGACGGACAGACGGACGGACAGACAGACATCCGGATTTCGACTCTACTCGTCGCCCTGATCACTTTGGTATATATAACCCTATATCTGACTCTTTTAGTTTTAGGACTTACAAACAACCGTTATGTGAACAAAACTATAATACTCTCGTTAGCAACTTTGTTGCGAGAGTATAAAAACCAAATGTTAAAGCAAATCAGCACAAACAGGAACGTTATGTTTCGGTGCACTGAAGCAATGGTACAATACCCTTTACAAATAAAAAAATTCAACTATAGGATTTGGATCAGTAATCCGATCTAGCATTTCTGTTTTGGATATAATTTGGATAGTAGTTCTCTCTTGGGCAATAATCTCTGCAAAATTTTGTAAAAATATTTCCTCAAATAAAAAAGGTTTTCATAACAGGACTTTATTTTACTCGTTCAGTTTGCATGGAAGATTTGTATTACAATAAATAATTCGATATCATGAGAAAATGACTTGTGAGAAATTTCAGAACGATAACTCAAAAACTCAGGGACTATTTCGCATCT
>NW_024391456.1:0-2377 GCF_016617805.1 Bactrocera tryoni
CGTTTGATTTTAACTCTGGGCTGTTGGTACTCTTCTTCACTTTGTGCAAGGTCGTCTGGATATGTCTGAGCATTTTATAAACTTGATGAAAGTTAGCTTAGATACAACGTTGCTTCTCACAAATGTTTAAGAAAAGTGTAGGTTAGGTTCGAGTGAACTCCTAGCCAACAACCCTAGACTCTTCCAAATTTTTATACTCTCGCAACAATGTTGCTAAGGAGAGTATTATAGTTTTCTTCACATAACGGTTGTTTGTAAGTCCTAAAACTAAAAGAGTCAGATATAGGGTTATATATACCAAAGTGATCATGGCGACGAGTAGAGTCGAAATCCGGATGTCTGTCTGTCCGTCCGTCCGTGCAAGCTGTAACTTGAGTAAAAATTGAGATATCGTGATGAAACTTGGTACACGTATTCCTTGGCTCCATAAGAAGGTTAAGTTCGAAGATGGGCAAAATGTCACGCCCACAAAATGGCGGAAACCGAAAACCTATAAAGTGTCATAACTAAGCCATAAATAAAGATATTAAAGTGAAATTTGGCACAAAGGATCGCATTAGGGAGGGGCATATTTGGACGCAATGGAAGAAATCGGATAATAACCACGCCCACCTCCCATACAAAGGTTATGTTGAAAATAACTAAAAGTGCGTTAACCGACTAACAAAAAACGTCAGAAACACTAAATTTTACGGAAGAAATTGCAGAAGGAAGCTGCACCCAGGCTTTTTTTAAAAATTGAAAACGGGCGTGGCCTCGCCCACTTATGGACCAAAAACCATATCTCAGGAACTACTAGACCGATTTCAATGAAATTCAGTACATAATATTTTCTTAACACCCTGATAACATGTACGAAATATGGTTAAAATCGTTTTACAACCACGCCTTCTTCCAATATAACGCTCTTTTGAATTCCATCTGATGCCTTCTCTGTATAATACATACATTAGGAACCAATGATGATAGCGGAATAAAACTTTACACAAATACGGTATTTGAAAAATATCTAAATGACGTATAATGAAATCTCGATTATCACTTTATCATGCGAGAGTATAAAATGTTCGGTGACACCTGAACTTAGTCCTTCCTTACTTGTTTATTTTACGAATATCAGAAATCTGTTCGTTGATTTTAATTGATATAACGGGTTTTTCAATAGGGACGCTACAAAAGTAGATAGATAAGAACCGCAAGGGACGCCATATTTTTTCCCGCTCTTTTGACATTTCTCTTCTGTAAGGTTTGCCATTTCATCATGGAAAGATATACGAACCAACAACGAATCGAAATTATTAAAATTTGCTAACGAAATTCGGAGTTAGTGGCCTCAGCTTTAAGAGCGCTACGTCCAATTTATTTTCGTCATAATCGTACTGTCAGATCAACAATTGAGTGTCTAGTTGAAAGATTTAAATCCATAGGCACAGTACAAAATGTTCCCGTGTCAATGAGACAAAGAATTGCCCTTAGTGTCGAGAATATTGCTGCCGCCAGCGCATCGATTGAGGAAGACCCAAATCAGTTTCTCACACGTCGTTCGCAAGCGTTAGGTATCTCTGTGACGTCGTTGTTGCGAATTTTGCGAAAAGATCTTCGTCTGCATTCTTACAAGATCACATCGACGCAAGAACTGAAACCGCTTGACAACCAGAATCATCGTATGTTCCTGAATTGGGCTGAGCAACAACTTGAAAATGTTCCCGATTTTCCTCGAAAAATCATCTTCAGCGATGAGGCTCGTTTCTGGCTTAATGGCTTCGTCAATATACAAAATATGCGTTATTGGTCAGGCAGCAATCCATACTTACTCCATGAGGCACCATTGCATTCCGAAAAAATTACGGTTTGGTGCGGCTTATGAGCCGGCGGCGTGATTGGGCCGTACTTCTTCCTTGATGCTCAAGACCGAGACGTTACTGTGAATAGAAATCGCTACCGCTTAATGATCACCAAATATTTTGAATGCCAAGTTTGGTGAACTCGTTACCTCACGAATTGGCCCAGTCAATTTGCCGACTCGGTCGTTAGACTATTTCCTGTGTGGCTACGTCAAGTCTATGGTCAATGCCAACAAACCAGCTGCGATTTTTGATTCTTTTTTCATTCGTGAACGAGGTCCAGAGAAGCGTCTGTGCAACCATTTGTTGCGCTGTAAGAGCTTTTTAAAAGGCTCTTCTGGTTATATAAATACCCAAAGGATAAAAAGAAAAAGGAACACCTTAACTTAGTTTGAATGTGAATACTAAGACACTTAAAGAAGAGGAAAGGATCAGATTCATCTCTGAGACTCAGACATCAGATTAAGCTACAGTCATAACAGTTTCCAGATTATGATGATATCTATGTCGGTATTTGAAATACTTTTCCACAA